>NW_013526471.1:550841-552982 GCF_000836215.1 Papilio polytes
ATAATATGTATTGTTCTTGTAAATATCATATGTGTAATATTCTGTTACATGAATTAAATAAATTATTATTATTATTACTATTTGTTTATTGGACTGTAATTTTCGGAATCACATATTTTTTTTATTATCTGCGCTTTGTATAGTCTTTATTGGTATGAAAAAGCGACCCAAAACATAGATTTCATAAATTTAGATACTTCATCTAAGGGAAACTGTTTAAAGATGTTTGGCACACAAGTAGGTATGTAAAGCAATCTCTATAAAATGAAGTCAAATATTTTTACAGTTTTAATTATTCAAAGGTAACTATCCCGCTGCAGCATTACAAAACGCTACATTATGTATAAGGGGACTCCTTTCCGTAGTCGCGTTCTGTGATAATTTGATTACGTATGCATTAAGTGCATTTCCATTTCCCTATGGGGCGTGCGTCTGAGATCTCTTTTAAATCAGACGTTACTCCTAACGGCCTGTCTCGACTGTTTGATTCCGCGGAGTCGCAACCTGAATTCTAATGTGCTGTTTTCCACACATTTCAGAAGTGTTTAAGCGTTAACTTTTAGATGTATTAAGTTCTTATTCGAAATGTGTATAATGTCTTTTAAATTGGATCTTATAAAGATATCAACCTGTTGTTGTTCTTACTGGTCGGCATATGTATGTACTGCTCTTCCATTCAAGTCTCAGTTTTCATAAATTCACTAACATCTTAAGCCTATTTCATACAATCCATACATATTTTTTCTTTCTTTACATTTGTAGCCATCCATTCAATCATAATACTTTCGCGATTATGTGAATAAAGAACACAATAAAGCGTGGGTCAAAGGAAAACTTTTCGACTGCGTGGTTAACCTCAAAAATGGTCTATTTCATATAGTACTAGCTGATCCCGAGCGGCTTCATCCGCATGAAATTATGAAAATCTTATTTTATTGTTTACATTTGTCAAACTATTAATAGCAAATGTCAGAATGACATGACATGACAAACCTTAGCAATCTTTCTTTCTTGATGTTGGCAGCATTTTATAGTCTCTTTCCCACATTGGGGTTTTTATCCAAAATATTTACCCCCTAAGTTTAATGGCGTGAAAATATATAGCCTAAAGCGTGACGTAAGTGTAGGGCTTTTTATTAAAAAAAGAATTATTCAAAAGTATGCTGAAATTGTTGACATCTTTAGCAACAAAGAAGTGTCTGTTTACGCTTTATTATAATAGTATAGATAATAATCAATAAGAACAAAGAACACCTTGTATAAAGTGTGATTTGAAATAGTGTACGAATTATATTCCATCATTTAGTTATTAACATATAATTTGCATTCTAGCTCACTATGCCCGGAGACGCTGCGATTATACCTCGTGCATTGCATTTCCTACGAGCTCGAACATTGACTTCTCTTTGATTAAAATACGAATCAGCAATTGTCGTGCTCTAACTAAATTCATACAAATGTATGTGTGTATAACACCAAAGACATAAGAAATATATAGACTAGACATAGGGAAGAAAATCTTTTCACCGGTAATTTCTCTATTAGGTAAGACAGTTGTCAAGTTTAGTATGCCGCAGTGTATTATCATTTTACAAAATTGTAATAAGCGCCATCTTTTGTTATACAATAAATATTGTCACAAAATGAAATATAAACTTTAAAGTATTATTTAACTGCACCTATTGACAATTAAATTAAATTCAATTTAATTAATTATATTGACATGTAGTTTCGAGTCTGTAAATGCTTTGAGGCAAATGTCTAGAGTGACGTGTCAACTCTGCCTTTTCTATGTATTTTTAAATCTCTTTAACATAGACTCAATTTGAAGCGAACGATTTTGCTAAGGATACCATTGATATTTTCACAAAAGTTTATTGATGTACATTTAATTGGTTCATGGTTATTTTCGTCGTTTTATTACACAGTATTATAAATCTTTGTTGATCAAGAATCGTAAATCTTACTTACTAATATTATAAAAGCGAAAGTTTAAATGTATGGATGGATAGATGTTTGTTAGAGTTTGTAGCCTAAACGGCTAAACGGATCTGGATGAAATTTGGTATAGATGTAGAGGATAGTCTGAAAGAACGCATAGGCTACTCACTTTTGTTTTTTTTTTATTTCCACGCGGACGG
>NW_013526471.1:553095-561788 GCF_000836215.1 Papilio polytes
TTGGTATAGATGTAGAGGATAGTCTGGAAGAACACATAGGCTACTCACTTTTGTTTTTTTTATTCCACGCGGACGTAGTCGCGGTCGAAAGTAATGTTAAAATACAACAATAGTGAAAATTAATCGTTTCCGTTTACAGTAAAGACAGTTAAGTTACTCCCTTCCGTTACAACTGTTTGGCATGCTACAACGTCATTATTAACCGATGTCAGCGGGCTATTTATTACAAAAAAAGATTTAACTGCTCATATTCCACAGTATTTTTGTCACGGGTCACTAGGCGACATTACAAACGCAACTCGATTATTTTCCTGAGAATTGAAATTTATGTAAAACCGTTGCTTAACATTTATGTGCTCCTCGATGGGTCTATTTTAAATAAATCCAGTAATAGGTCGGAATTTGTTTGTTGACATGCGTTGGACGATATTTTAATTACGATATTTTTCCTTACCGCACATTGTACGCGGTAACTGAGTCTCCTCACAATGCTTTTTTACATCGACCGATAATTTTGCGAGAATTCCCGCATCAGATATAACTACTGAGTTATCGACTTATGATACTATGCCCTTTTGTCACATAATCTTGATTAAAGACTCCTTAGACTTAAGATGCCAGTTTCATATGAACAAAATCAAATTAAACCATTCAATTGAATTAACTTCTAAATGTTAACGCTATCGTTTCCTTAATGAAATAATGAAGTGAGCCTTAATTTTAAGTGTTATGATAATAGTTTTAATTTCGTCGGATGCAACTTTAGAATGTTGTGTATTGTTAATGTTTGTGTTAAGCTATAAGGTTTTATTGTTTTAATTAAACTACTTATTCAATTTAAGAATAAATAGAAATCTATTTTTTACCTAATAACGTCTTGCAATGAACGCTCCATTGCGTGTAGCAAAATTAGAGCGTGACTAATTTTAAGCAGATTAAATAAAGAACTATACAGTAACGTAAGTAACAACTGCGGAAACAAAATATCAGAGCATATTTCCATATCTTGTATTCTCTTTGGATAAACAGTGTGTTATTTTTTGTAAGGTTTTATATCGTACTAGCTGTTCCTGCTGTCAAAATGACGTGACATTACAAACCTTGGCAATCTTGATTCCTTGATGTTGGCAGCAACTTATGGTATCTTTCCCACAGTAGGGTTTTTATCCAAAATATTTAACCCCAATTTTAATGGCACGAAAAAATATAGCTTAAAGCGTGACGTGGCTTTTTATTATAAAATGAACATTTTTTTTATTATAATAAAAACCAACAAAGAAGTGTGTGTTTACACTTTATTATAACAGTATAAAATATAAATAAACAGATAGATATAGAAATCCTCAATCCATGATCGTAGATTTACAAGGATTATCTTAATAATCAAGATTATAAAAAGCCTACTTAAGATATATTTAAGATATATTTATTCATTACGTTTTTTCCTAAGTTGAAATCAAGTAAAAAATATATATAATGAAGAAAAGAAATGAAGAGAACGGATATTGAATGTAAACAATTTCCGAAAGCTTTCATGGCTGAACAGTTTTCATTTAATATGAAAATATCAGTGAAATAAATTCGATCATAAAATGTATTGCTTATTTTGTTAGGTATCGTCCTATTACATATGTTATAATTTTTTTTACAGTCTGTAATTCTAAAAGGGCTGTAAAACAAAATAATAGATTTCGCCAGCGACTCCTATGTGTTCTTCCAGACTATCATTTACGTCTATGCCAAATTTGACCGAGATCGGTTCAGCCGTTTATGTTACAAACTCTAACAATCATCCATCCATCTAAACTTTCGCATTTATAATATTAGTAAGATATATTAATCTCGATTTTTCTATGTCCATATATTTAGGACCACATGCTAGTGTGTTGCGACTCATGTCTCCTTTACTTCAACTTATGTTAGTGATTAATAGTTACCAATTTAAGTTACTAGAGTAAAGGTTTCTCTTATAGCTGGTTAAAGTAATTTGGGAATTTCTCTGGATTTGAAGCCATGTTAAAATATAATTAGAATAGTTAAAGAGCATCTTGTTTATTCGTTCAATTCTAGAACGAGTTGAATAAATTGAATACGTTAATATCCGTGTGCAAATTGAAAGCTGTATGTTTCCTTGTTCCGCGAAGCACCCGCACCCTAACTTTAATTGCTTGCTAAATTAGTTTTGTTATCAATATTTGAACAGAATTAATTTCGTAAGATCTTTCCTCGACTTTCTCTGATGCTGTAAACTTAATATGTGATTCTTATTATATTTATTTTATTGCTTTATATAATTATAATTAATTAATGAACCTCAAGCTTTTAAGAGGGAAATGAGATAGTTAGAATAAGGGAAAAATGTATTTAATCGTTTTAATCTTACTTATATCATTAATGCGAAAGTTTAGATGTATGGATGTTTGCCTAGCCTTAACTGCTGAACGGATCTCGATGAAATTCGTCATAAGTGTTGATAGTCTAAGGACCTATTAATAGCGTTAGTACCATTATGTGGAAAGTGTTGCGTATGTGTATGTATTGTACGTGTTTCCGAACTGGCGACTATGCCCGCAATCTATGTGACAGCTACTTACATAGTCTGGGCTAAGCAAGCTATCTTTCAATACTCCCAATACGTTACAGTGGCGACGAGGATGGGATCCGAACCGCGTACAGAGCACATTGGATTAGCATTGTATTGTATCAAGTGAAGTGTGAACTATGCCACCTCTACACATTTTTGTCTGTGGTCTGCAGTTATCAACAACGCGAATACATCATGTTCACTGATTTTTTCTCAATATTACAGACACTCAAACTTTTTTATTTGTAGATGTAAATAAATGATATTGTAATAAAACAACAGAAATATTTCAATGTTTTATTCTCGGTACATTCAAAGCTTATGCGGGTGCTTTTAAGTTACACTTAAGTATTATTTACATCTTATTGAAGTAATAGCAGCGGTATGTTCAAACTTCGGTATCTAGCACAGTCAATAATTATTGAAAAATGATTATGCACCAGAAAAAATATAGTCTTTACATTCATAAAGCAATACAAAAGCCTTATTTCGTTTAACATTAGGGCGGGAATACACATGCCAGGAAAATGTTCACGCGATCGTAGGAGACGTGACATCAGTGTCAATGGCACCCTCTCCACCCCTCCCTCGACTTACATGCCCTTAGTTGTCAAAAAAACAAATATCGTGCTAGCTACTTGCTTTAACCAGTAACCAGTAAGTGTGTTCCCGCCCTTAAAAAAAATTTTACTGTAAAAAATACATAGTTTCTTAAGACAGTCCTAATTTTGTCTAACAAAATGTTTAACGTCCAAAATATCACATGGCATTGCAATTGTTTTACGTCGTGATAACCCTACTAATAATTAGCAATTAAAAATTAAAGTACGGTGAACAGAATAAAATCATTAGAAAGATGTAGATAATAAAATTGAAAAGATAAAATGGTAAAATTGAAGAGGATTTTGGTATAAATCAAGATAATGGGTAAAATGAAAGCGACTCTTTGTATACATGCATTTTCACCTAACGCTAGCGTAAAAAACAGTGCATTGCGATCGAAATACACCGACATATTCTCTGTCAAAAATATAAGTTTTCATTTCCCTCCCTACAAAACGTTATTTTAAAATTAGTTTTCTATCTAATATTAAATTTAGACATTTCGTCAAAGACATCCCAGTCAACTAGAGCACAAAACAATCTGAGTTTTTAAATACAATTTTGTATCTGGATCATTGGAATTTTCACGATATCTGTTTACGAAATATCTAAATTTAACGATAATCTTAAATAAGTTGCGATATTGTCGGCATATTTTACAACTACCCTCAAATTATCTTAGACATAGTATATTCAATTATGAATAGCATCACTTCAGTCAGATATACACAATTCATCACATTAAGGCGGAAATACACATACCAGTAGGCATTCCAGCGAGTGGCATGTATCGGTATTTGACACGTGCCAGCGACTGGCACTATGCGTTAGCACATTAAATTAAATTGTTTATGAGATCGTATGAATAGAGGCCTGTCAGTGACAAATTTCATATCCCCGTAGTTCTATCCCTCAACTTACTTGGTTATAACTGTCTCAAAATCAAATACAGTAGCTGGTACGTGCCCAATGGGATGTGTATTCCCGGCCTTAGAATTTAAATTAAATAAAGCTAGATTTAAAACGTTTTGATAAGAATGTGCTCCGAAAGAGGCGCAGTTAACTTTGGTATCATATTGTCTTTAGAATTTTTCTCTTTTCTATGCATACACTTTTTACCTTTAAGTCCGATTTCAGATTTGTTATGTATCGTCTTGATTTGCGATGTAATTGAAGGACCACGTTTTTTAATTTTACACGTTTTGATATTACACGCTGCACTGTTTGTTTTACCATTGCTGTTAAGGTCTTCCTTTATATTCTTTTTTATGGTTTTATCTTGGTTATCAAACAAAGGTGGTTCTTTTTGCATCTGATCTTGGTTGACTGTCCCCATTTCTATAAGCAGCTGTGTATGGTCGAAACATTTTGTTGTCTTCTGATAAGGAGAAAAAATTTATTTTATTATTTACACAATGCGCAACAAAATTAAAAATTGTTTTAAAGTGTTCTAGTTGTAAATTAACTGGATAAGTATTTCTGAAAAGTGACTGAAAAAAACTACGATTAAATATCCTACCCTGTGTCGATGGAAATACAGTTCCAATTTCTACTTACTATTGGATTCACAGCTTTACTGTATATCTGAACTCGGTCTTCTAACTCTATTTTAAGTCGCCATTCTCTTAAATACATATGAGCAGCTGCCGTACTGGGCCAACCTCTCCTCCATGTGTGCCATCTAAAAGTGAAAGGAATTAAAATATATTCAAATTCCACTTTAAAAAGTAATTTCGTTTCTTCACAAACCTTGTCAAAAGTTGTAACGTCCTCGACTTCTGTCCCTGCCTCCTGAGCATCAAAGCGGCTGATCGATATGAAATGAGGTCGCCTCTAATCAAACTTTCAATATTTCGAGTTTTAAAAGTTAGCCGCATCGCTTCTAGGTAGTACTTTAAGGCTAATTTAAAAATACCTGAAGGAAAAAGCATTAGTACTCAGAAGTGTTGTAAAAGAACATTTTAGAAGTTACGTACGTTTAAATATTGAAAACATTAAGCATTTGAATGTTTCTGAAATAAGTAAGATAAGAATTAACCTTTTTCTCTAAGCCAGTTTCCGTATAAAACGTAATATTCCCAATTATTCGGCTCCAGTTGCACTAATTTTGACAAAACCTTTTGCTTCTCCAGTTCGGGTATCATTGTGAGTAACTCTACATGCGCCTGCACGAATTGTGGCCGCAACATCACGCATTTCTCCAGCATTCTTATCGCCATGTTTGTACGTCCACTTTTCCTAAATAAACAAAAAAAAACCTTAATTTCCATTTTACATATCATTATTTGGAGTTAATTATTACTAATAATGTTAGAGACAGAAAGAAACTGTGGGAAACTAAAGAAAACAAATTTAGCTTAATCGTAGAAATAAATAAAATGAATGTTAGGATATCAGTTTTCAAATGCATACGTCAAATTAAATTTAAATATTCATCATCAATCTTCGTAAGTATTGGAAAATGATAAATTACCTGAACTTGAAATGTTCAATAAGATCTATGCTAATATTATAAAGAGGAAAGATTTGTATTCATGATAACTCAAAAACTATTGGGCCGATTTCAAAAAATCTTCCATCATTATCAATTGTAAATTGAATTTCGACATCCTGGTTAAGAAACGTATAATTACTTTGACATTACTTGTACAACTTCCCGAGATTGTAGTGCGCGTTGACGTGGTGCTTGTTGAACCTGATGGCTTGCAGGAAGTGCTGCTCCGCGCTCTCCGCGCCGCTTACCAGCGTGCCCAAGTTGTTGTGCGCGCTAGAGTACGTCGGCCATAGCCTAATGGATTATTATTATTATTTAAATCGATATATTTTGAGAGCACATTGATTAATAATTATTCATTTAATAAAGCTATATCTTATTTTGGCAAAAAATAATTAACTATTTACTTGTTAAATATGCATTCTTATAAAATAAATATTAACGGATGAGATAAGTTCAAAATTTAAAACGAGGATTCATAGAAATCAAACCAGAAACAAAGATCAATTAAAATTATCTGAATCTAGAAATTATGGCTAAACTATAACATTTTCGGGAGTACAGTTATATAATACTTTACATAGACATATCAGAAATGAAAACAAAATGTCGTTATTTAAAATTAAAGTGAAAATATTTGAAATAAAAAAAAATAACATTTTAATGTATATGATATGTAATGTTTATAAACTAAAATGGTGTACTGGCGTAAAATATGAATGTAATATGGTAAAAAATAGTTTCTCGTCGAGTAAATTTATGTAAATTCTTAAGAAAAAGAAATGACATATACAAATTCTGCAACTGTATGTATCCTACATATTTTATTATCGTAGTGATTAATTCAAAAATATCTTCTGGAATTCAACTTAATGAAATGATAAAATGGTATTGTTAATTTAATCGCGATTTAAATATTTTTATAATTCCTACAATTTAAAATAACCCGTAATGGTTTATGCGAGGGTCGTGCACATTGTTCTGCGGTTTGATCGTTTGCGGAAGGACTGACCGAGCTCATATCGGTGTTATCGCTTCATTAAATAAACGTTCTGGTTTCTTATGACACCTAGTTGTGAATATAATACGAATTATTTGAATTAACTATTCATAAGTCCCTTATACCTTGTATGTGTGGTTTTTACAAACCTTTTCAAATCATCAGCATTATAATAAAAGAAAAGTAATAATCTAGCATTGAAATTCGTAATAATTGTTAAATGTAGTATTCATATAAAAGTGTGCATTTCAGTGTTAGTATAGAAAGTAATACAACTGTAACAGTATTGCACTTCATTACTAATTCTAGGGATCACAAGAATGGCGCGTTTTTTCTTAATACATGTAATTGACAGCTGTCGTAGAGAAAGGACGTGCATGTTAATGTTGTTGAACTAGTGTTGCGCCGCTATACCACATAATATCAATTTTCTTTTCAACTTCTATACTATTATAATAAAGCGTAAACACACACTTCTTTGTTTAAGATGTCAGCAATTACAGCATATTTTTGAATCATATTTTTTTTAATAAAAAGCCCTACATTTACGTCACGCTTTAGACTATACATTTTCACGCCAATAAACTTAGGGGGTAAATATTTTAGATAAAAACCCTAATGTGGAAAAGAGACCATAAGTTGCTGCCTACATGAAGGAAGCAAGATTGCCAAGTTTTGGCATGTCATGTCATTTTGACATTTGCAATTGACAATTTAACAAATGTAAACAACAAAATAAAATTGTCATAATTTCATGCGGATGAAGCCGCACGGGAACAGCTAGTTTATAATATTTCATCTAAACATGTCTTATTTCTTTTAAAGTTTATTAGTATAATATAACAGAAGTGTGTATTTATTTTTAGAGTTAACTAAACTTTCTCTTTAGACACAGTTCGCACACATATCCAATAAAAAGAAAACAGTTTAGTAAAACTTTCCAATACTAGAACAAAACGAAATTCGACAGCAATAAAACATGTCCGTACCTTAAAGCTTCTTTGTAATGTTTGATAGCGTTGTCCTGCTGCTCAGTCTCGCGCAGGAAGTTTGCGAAGTTGTAGTGCAGTTTAGCGTTCTGCGGCAAACTCACTAAGTCCGATCTAAAACAAACAAACACACATTTGCGGTGATTTACACAGAAATCCTCGGGACCGTGGAGCGTTGCGAGGTGTAAATCGCGGTAAACGTTTCTCGCGCCGCTTAATATTGTGACGACGTAATAACATTTTGTGTAGGCAAGCTAATAGCAATAATATTTAACGTATAAAGTAATATTCATTTGTAACGTAAATATAAGTTTATAAGTAACATCTTTACGGTGTACTTGTTTAACTTTAACGGCCGATGAAACACAACTTAAAAAGTTCAACCTTATAAGCTCCGTTTGCTAAAATTGCTAAAATTTTAATGGGATTAAGATTTTAAGTGTGGCCTTGCCAATAAAGATGCTATACACATGTAAATATCGTTTCACTATTCGACCTTTAGTTACTATTTGGTCAGTAAGAGAGTCCCTAAGTATATAATTAGCATGACAAATCGACAATAACTTTATTTATAAAGATTAAATTAATTTATTTAACATACAAGATTTTAAAGCTAAAATAAAATAAACCCTAATATAAGCAAATTACAGTAATATTTAGCATTGAAATTGCGATTTATTTCGCTAAATAACATTGCCTTTCGCGACTTCAGTGACAGTTTTTGTCGGTATAATAAAGATTATGCGGACAAAACCTGTCATGTCATTATTTGATTGAGTTGACACATGTCAGACGAGTCTTACTTACGATTATTTCAAATGTAATACAATTTCGTTTTATTATTTGAATATTTTTACATGTATATTTAGAATTTAATTTTTCACCATTATTAATTTATTTATATAACTAGCTGTTGGATGCGACTTCGCCCGCGTGAAATTAAAAAAAAAAATAAAAACATAGCCTTACACACTGATAACGTAGGTTTTAAATGTTTTTTTTTTTAAATCGGCCCAGTAATTT
>NW_013526471.1:562030-577116 GCF_000836215.1 Papilio polytes
CGCGATTTCGCCCGCGTGAAATTAAAAAAAAATAAAAATATAGCTTTACACACTGATAACGTAGCCTTTAAATGGTGATTTTTTTTTTAAATCGGCCCATTAGTTTTTAAGTTATTTCAATACATACAAAAATACAAATCTTTCTCCATTATAATAATAGGTTTAAATACCTCAGTAATGTTGCTCGATCTCTCCATTCGATGTTCCTACGGCAGGTTCTAGCTACCCCACTGCCGGCCAGCACAGCTAGACCCACGACTAAGAACACTTTAGTCCCAGGCTTGGAGCACCACATTAACTGGACGCCGTACGCCGTGATTATAACGCTGCCGACACTGTTACAATATAAAGATATATGAAAATGTAATATTTTTGTGAAAAACATTTTCTACAGCTTATTAAATAATTAAATATGATAAAAATCAAACTGAAAAATATCTCACCAGAACTAGTTTGTCAGATCTCGAAAATAAATGGTGAAAACAAGGAACTGTTAATAAAAGAAAAAAAAATTATAACCAAATACAAAAATGTGATACAAATAAAATATAAACTTACGTCATATTGTTTAAAATTACCAATAAAAGCCAAACCCAGTAACAGCAATGAAGATGAAATAAAATTAAGATAAAAGTGCCGCTAACACTACCTCGGCACATTTACAGTACTTAAATTATTTTTACATTCTTATCAAAAAAACAAAATCTAATTTTGCCCATGCAAACAACTGCTATATTTTGGAAATACTTAAAGAATCAAAACAAAATCGTTCCTTTGATTGTAACAAAAAATAACTAAAAAGGTACAATATAACAGATGTACTTAACAATGCATCGCCATATGTGATAAATACCTGGGTATATAAAGCACTCGTTCGGCTATCACAAAGCCGACTGTGACGAGTAAATTGGACGCCGGCACAAAAGGTACGACCAGCAATAATACTCCAATGACAGCGGGCGTGTGACGGTGAATCTGAAAGCGAAACATTGTTTAAACTGTTCTAGAATACAAAACAAAAACAAAAGAATACAAAACAAAATCATCATACTGTAAATTAGAAAAAGAAACGGGCAAAGTTTTACTCAACTATTGAATTTGATTCCTGCAATATCATAAAACTGATCACCAATAACCTAGATACACACTGCCACTCTTAGGTTGGCCCTCTTAATTTTGAATTGTAAATCTACAATAAATGACTTCTAGAGTAAACAATCGAAGATCGAGGAGAATTCTAATTTTTGTCCCTTTCTCTTTACCACCCTTTTCTTATAAGGAGAGAATGGGAAGTGGAAGTGGATTTAACGGAGGAGGAGATACGTAGGAATGGGAGATATCCTCTTTATGTGCGTCTCCTTCTCTGTCGGATAAGAATAGGCAACGCATCTGCAATTGCGGATGTCTATGGGCAGCGGTCGCTACGCTCTTTTGGCGGATTCCGGTGCCGCTTGCTCGTTTGCCACCTTATGTTATAAAAAAAAAATTATATTAAATAGACCCACCTCAATGTCAGCTACACAACGATAGCACAAGAGCAAGAGTGCGCCGAAAGCGGCACATGTGAGAAAGTTTCTCGGGTCCCAGCCACTGGTGATGAGAGGCACGGAGCCCATCTGCCAGTCGTGACTTAGCGTCCAGGGGCAGAGGAGCAGCCACCAGTTGAATGCAGCCAAGTAGCAGAATGTCATTAGTCTAAAAACAAAAAAATGACCAAATGACCAAACTAAATAAGATAGTGATAATGTTTTTATAATGGAAACTGTAATCATTACACAATAGAAAAATTGCTTTTGTAGAGCTGAGAAAACATATTTTTTTATATTACTTCCCAAACAAGATTGTTACCTGACGAAGAAACTAGGATGGAATGCAGCAGGGTTGTCCTGGGGGGAGAATGAGGGCCAGGTTCCCTGCAGCAACGCGAGCCGCAGACAGACGAGCAAGGCGAGTGACACCAGCACTTTGAACGTCCGCACAGACAGACCTGTGCACTTCTTTTCTATCTTCCATGAGGTAATAGACCTGTGAGTGATACGGCGTAAATTAGGAAATCTCGCAATATTCTCTGATAGTTTCGATTTTTGAGATACTTGAATTCGAAATTAAATAGATGATAGTCTTACTAATCTTACTCATACTAATATTATAAATGCGAAAGTTTAGATGGATGAATAGATGGATGTTTGTTAGAGTTTGTAGCCTAAACGGATAAACAGATTTTAATAAAATTTGGCATAGATGTAGAGGATAGTCTGGAATTGTTTTTTTCGTTTCACGCGGACGGAATCGCGCGCCAAAGCTAGTAATGTTATATACTGACATGTTTAGCCTTATAAAAAAATGATATGGTATTCATTAGGATGGATTTTATGCGAGGTAAAGTCGTTTCGTAAAAATCTTCACTGAATAAACTGAACACTTTTGCATGGCTATTAATCAAAACATTTTTAATTAAGTTTTGAAAGAAATCCATTAAAGAAAACTTTAACAAGAAATCCCCTTCAGCATTTGTATTGTTTCTGAAACACATTTTACCACAACGGCGTTGGCGAAGGCGAGGCGAAGCCGTAAGATAGAAAGCATGTGGACCAATGAGAAGAGAAAAACTTTAAGACATTCGCAACAATGCCTTTTAGAAAGCTTCTAACGAAAGAATTTTCATTAGAAAATGTGTGTAACAAAAGAAATTCTACTGAATAACCAATGTACTTTAATTTTTAGAATTAGCCTCCCACGCGTTTTACTATTTTAGCTTTAATTGTTAAACATTTTAATTCTAAGTTAAGATCCTTTACAAAAGAAAATCTTATTAAGCGGTATTTAGAAAGGTTTATAATTTTAATTTCATCTTAAAAATATTTAGGGATATAACAAACAGAAAAAATAATTATTGGAAAAATAATACTCTTAACATCTGTCTTACCTCTTCACGAATGGCCAGCATCTATAGAAGTCGATGGCAATGTTTAGGACTAGTATCGTAATTCCAGTCTCCTTGGCGAGCATGCTTAGAGCCCCCAAGAAAACGCTGAACCATACGCCCTTTTTTCCGCTCGTTGGTCTACAAAAGAGCGTTTTATATTATTCATGTTATCTTAATTCGTATGTTAAATAGCTGTAGACGTGAACGGTTTAAAATTAAATTACTTTACCTATGGTACACTAATAGCGATGAAAGAAAAAATATGCAAGCCAGCACATCTGCTCGTCCAACAACTCCAGCCACCTGTTAGACAAAATAACCTATTTAGTTCCTTTCCTCATAAAAGTTCTACCAATGTAAAAATAAATAAAATCGCTTTACATTTCCACAGAATCGGTAGAGCGTCTAAAGACATGTAACGCAAATGGGTAGGAAATAAGTCTTCGATTGTTGTTTAACTCACCGCTTCAGTATGTACAGGGTGTACTGCGAAGAGCAGAGCAGCGAGGGCAGCGAAGGGCCGCTGCAGCCGTGCTACTGTCACGCAAGCACGGGCCACCAGCGCGCAGCACGCCGCGTGCAGGCAGACGTTGCAAGCATGCCACCACCACGGCCGCAAGCCCCATAGGGCGTGATTCAATCTGACAGAAATAGCGAAAATTTAATATTCAGGAAAAGTATTTTATAAATGGTTTAATTATTTGATGCCTGTAAAAGACATGCAATAATAAACTCTTCCGTTGCGCGATTCAAAAAGTATCGTAAAGGAAAACACAATGTAATTTAATTGAGAAACAATATAACAATTTTGTGGTAGATTTTAGGAATTACAAGGAAGGTAAACATTACTAGTAACAATGTGACAGCTAGCAGCCAAATTTGCTAATAAATAACCTACAAATCCTCGTTCCAGGTACGCTTGGCACGCATTAACTAGTTACAGGCAGATTAATCCTACAACTATCACTGTTGATTTGCGAATGCCATGCTATCCTAGTCTGAATTACGTAATTATGAGTGAATTCATACAGTTGTTTTTAATTTTCGCGACTTACAGTAACAGAGATTCACTGCACTCTCATAATTATCCGTTAAATCTACACGACACACACAAACACAGATTCACTAGCACTGAGCACTACAGAAAACACCACTGACACTAAAACCCAAGCACTTTCACTTCACGGTCAATTTTTCTTTCTCGTAATTCACTTAAGACTTCTTCTTCACAGTTCACTTTCCAGCATAAAACTGCCCGGCCCGGATTTCCTCACATAGCCCGAATTTCGATCTTCTTTTGTCATTTTGTTACATTCACGATTGTTCGAATCACATACAATTTCATAGAACATTCTCGATGTCGCTTCGATTATTTCAGACATGTTTTCACGAATGTCTTTTAAGCTATTTGTCTACAGATGACGTTGCGGTAGAATGTTCTGGAACCATCTCGACTATTCGTCGGGCGTCAATTTTGTTATTTGCCATCAGATGTCGCAGCGATAGAACGTTCTAGAAACAGCTAAATTATTCCGTAGACATGAATTTTGCTACGCGTGAATAGATTACGTTGCAACAATAATTGCTATACTAATTTGATAGTACTTCCTTATCAAAGTATACACTATTAAAATTAAATTTTGCTTTGGTATTTGGGATTAAATTGCGATCTTTAGTTAGTCTTATCTAACCGAATATTAAATAGAAGTCTAGACTAGAATCATGGGAAACGTCAAGCCTGATATACAAATAAGGTTAGCTTTACAGTTCTCTGTCAGTTGATCTTTACTGTTCAGTTTGAACTGTACAGTATGTAGCTACGAACGCAAATGTATAGTCGAGACCAACTTATATAATATATAGTAGTTGTAGTTATGTGAACCAGCGTTCAATTTTAATTTAAAAACGGAACGTGTTCATAAAACATATGCATGAAATATTTCAATCGGATTTCAAACACTTGTAAACCTGGACAAACAAATATTATTCTATGTTGACATTAGCTGTGGAAAGTAAATTAAATTGAATCGTTTATTTATTCAAATACGCCTGTTTGTGTATTGTACATAATTAAACAAATATAAAATCCTCATAATTAAATGAATGATTGTGTTACTCTGTTGTAATAAAACAAACTTCAAATATGAAATTATTTAAAAAGCAAATTTAGTATAAATATCAGTGGTAGAGCCCGCTTTAACATCTTCACACGAATGGGCCGTCTCACCCATTGTAATACCACGACTACACAGAAAATAGGCGTGAAGTGGAATCTATTCCGCGTTTCCTCTGATGAGTGTGGTGCCGGATGCCTAATTTTAGTCCCTTTCCCTTTCCACCCTTTTATTAAGAGGAAAGGATGCTAAGGAAAAGTGGATTTGACGGTGGAGGAGACGCATAGGAAGGGGAAATGTCCTCTTTATATAATTGCTTATGTCCTATATAACTGTGCGTATTTTTATTACAATAAGTATATAGGTATGTCCAGTTTATAATAGTGTAATGTAATAAGAATATAGAAGTAACTATAGACAAGAAAATGTCTACCAACAAGTGCAATGTGGTAGCAGTAATGTGTCAGAGGATTCAAATCGCAACTTGACGGCAATGCGCCGAGTGCTGCGGAACGCCATTACCACTTTAAGAAGAAATAGGTCTTACAAATGTTTTATAGAAACATTTCTGTATCATTAGTAACTACGAGAATATCTAAATTGTCTATACGTTTTGTTTAGCTACACGCAGACAGATTGGAACAGTTTCAACCTTCAGTTAAAACTGTCTAGCGAGCATAAGAAATAGATGTCCGGAAAGTAATCGTCACTGTTCCTTCAACAATGACATTATGGAGAAATGAAACGTCAAATCCATTTCCATTGAACATTCCGCGCCGCCCCCTGCCCCCCGCGATCCCTTGCTGCCACCGCCGCCCCACGCCAGCGGCGCGACGACACTGGCTTTATACTTTCCACGGAGACGTTTGTGATTAATGGAACACTTCTCAATGACGACACCACTAAAGACTTCTCAAATATACTTTACCAACTTACAAAGTATTGTTATGTTATGACTTTTATTTGCGATTTTACAATGGATATTTTTTTATCATCTACTAGCTGTTGATCGCGACATCGTCCACGTGAAATTAAAAAAATAGTAATAAAATAACTTATGATACTAACAGATAAATTATCTCTCTAACGGTGAAAGAATTTTTTAGAATCCGCTCAGTAGTTTTGAGTTATTTCAATACGTACTACAATACAAATCTTTCCTTTTTATTATAATATAAAAGTTATCTTCCGCGACTCCTTCCGTATGGAATTAGAGAATGTGCCTGTGAGTTTCTTCAGGCTATACCCTACTATGTCAAATTTCACCGAGATACGTTCAGATGTTTAGGCGGCGAACTCTAACATGCATCGATTTAAACTTTTGCATTTATTATATAAGTGAAATAGTAAGAAATAATAAAAGTAAAAGTACCCCTAAATTAAAGTGATTAGAATAATAATCAATTTTAATTTTCATAATAAACTTCTATTTCCAATACGCGTGTAGTTAAACAAACTTGAGTAAAACAAACAGACGAGAGTCGCGTGTGAAGACGGGAACAGTTTTGAAGCGCGCACTATTTAGACAAGCAGTGTAAACGCGCCTGACAGTATCGTGTTTATTTATACCAAATCCACTGATGTGTGTTTACATAATTATTCTATGCATACATGGACAAGTTTGTTATTTCGTAATATTCAAATTCGTTACTGGAATACGGGAAATATAATTTATAATATGCTTGTATTAGCGAATATCAAATGCGTAAATCATGGAACATTTAATAATCATTTTGTGGTATTTATAATGTTACTGTATTTCACATTGCAGGGTTCTCAATTACGATATGAGGTTAGTAAAAGAAAGTACAGATTTATCGAAACAAAATGCTTTATAAAATAGGTTGTATTTAATTGCCAATAGATGGCGTTAAATAATATTTAAATGTTTATGTTTTATTTTGGAAATGCTGTTTAGTTTATTTTTGTAAAAAAAGATGGAGCTTATTACAAATTTTAAAATTATTCATTGATAAAGTACTTTTTAGAGAAAGTACCAATTAAAAAAAATGTTTATTATGCCTCATACATTTTTAAATGTATTCTGTACTAATCTAAATAAAAACAAGTAAAATTACAATTTGTTTTTTAAAAGTTTGTTATCTGCGAAGTTCTTGTTTTTGGAATACACTGCAACTTGACCTCGGTTTACATTTTAATGAGGTCTAGTTCTATCTGGGAAGGAGGACAGCTCGCAGATAGAATAGGTCAAGGAATTCGTGTAAGTGCATACATGTGTCAGCAATATTGAATGCGTCTATAAACAAGGGAAAATACTGGAGTAAACAATATATACAATGAAAATAACGTTTTTTGTACTGGTATTTTAATATTATTTATGTTATTCAAATTTTTTTTATAGTACAAGATAACAAATAAGCAAGCAGCTACTGAAATTCGCCAAAGTAGCGAAGCGACCACTGCCCTTTTACATCCGCATTAGCAGATGTCTATTTTTAATCAACAGAGGAGGGGACGCGCAGAAATAGAATATCTTCTATACCCAAACTAATCCGCAAGGTAGGGAAAGCATTTGCAGTTGCGGATGTCTATAGACAGCGAGCGCTTCGCTATTTTAGCAGATACAGGTGGCCGCTTGTTCGTTTACCACCTTACGTTATAAAAAAAAACACTTCATCCTTTCCTTCTACGAAAAGGGTTGAAATGGAAAGAGTACAATTAAGCCTCCAAATATTAAAAATACACCGTTATTGCAGAGTTATAAATGAAAAGCAAAGGATTAATCATTTTTTTTTATATCGTTGGCCGCTCTAAACGTCCGCAAGGGATGTAACATGTCCGCCTGATTGCTTTTTAATAGCCACTTACGTCACCGATAGCGGCCCGCACAATCTATACGCGGCTATATCTCCGTTTCTTTTACGTGTTTTCATTTTTCATCTTAAAGCAAAGCTTCGTTTACTGTATATTGGATTTTACGTCGTAAACTACGAGCGTTTAACGACCGGCTCATATTACACTTAGAAACATTAACTGCCAATAGCTTAATGCTTTAGTATTGTGAGATGAAGCTATAAGATGTGGTCCAATATTTTTTTCTAAGACATCAAAGGAGATTGACCATTCGTTACTCAATTTGTAGGGTTTTACGTGTTCGTTCAATTACACATAACCTTGAATTTTTTAATCACTAGATTTCCGAAATAACAATTCATGAAGTCCAAAAAATTGGGTTATTTTATAGATTTTAACATGGTAATTGAAGTATTTATTGAGTTTTAAATTTTGACATATACATACCAATTTTCGAGTCTATAATATTTTCAACGAAATATAGACCAAAATATAGACAGCCTCAAAGAAATTTAAATAAGTAAATTTTAGATGTTACGTTTCGCAGTTCATATAGACAATGTACACTTTTGAAATACAACTATCAGGAGTACAGGTATCGATATCTTCTAGTGACACTGGGGGCACGAGAGCGCAGGGGCATGGGGGCACGGGAGCACGAAGCGCGGGGCACGGGGGCATGTGGGCACGCCACACGGGCGTCCGCTTGATTGGTTTTTAATAGCCACTCACATCGGTCTCGATGCCATCCCGTACAACCGATCTCACTTTCATATCTAATTTTCTTCCTTGTGCTCAGTTTGCAATAGTTCCCCAGGTGCAATATCCGTGTATTCTAAAAGAAACGATATCGAGATTGTGGACACATTTTCGTTAGGTTTAAAATCGCTTGAACACTAAATTAAATCGTTCATGAAAAAGAATATATCGTTGCAGACCTTTAATTAATTTTGTTTTTTTTTTTTATTAAATGGGTATTCGAAAAACAAACTTCAATTAATATAACCTCCTTTTTTGGAAGACGGTAAAATAGAATAGAATAGAAGTAAAAGAACGACTTATCGAAAACAATGTTCATGCTTTCATCACAATTTAAATTGACATGAACAAAGGAATTGGTTTTTGTCAAAACTATCTGTTCAACCTTAAAATAAACAAAGGAAAAGAAAGAAAAGTGTATCTCCTCAACAATATTTTGTAACAAATGAAAAGTAACAATAATGGGTAAGAAAGGCAGATATATAAATATGAAATAACTGACATATTTCCATGTACTTTGTCGAGGCGGCCGCGGCGCGTTACAAACGACCCATCAACTGAAGTCTGTCTGCCACTTTTTCTACAAGACCTCGCTAGTTGATTATTGTAAAACACCAATTATCTTCAGATATAATCAAAAATCAGATTACCGCGTATTTTAGTAACAAACCAAGTCTGAACCACGAAAATTTTGTTCAATAAATCAATTTATCGGCGTAGCGTCACTAAACTGCTAAACAAACTCGAAACTCTTATAATAATCAAATTATTTAGTAAAAGTTGTCGTCTAACAAAACAACAGTCACTGATGTACATAGTAGCCATATAGGCAGTAGAGTATTTAGCTACTACATTACTCACAACTCTACTGTTAGTAAATCAATATGCGTTTATCTATACTAATATTACAAAGAAGAAAGATTTGTATTTTTGGATTTTTGTATGTATTGAAATAACTCAAAAACTACTGGGCTTACTTTTCACCATTAAAAAGCTACGTTATCAGTATATAGGCCATTTTATTTTTCGCGCGTACAAAGTCGCAAGCAACAGCTATTATAAAATATACCAGTAAGAGCTCTCGTAGACAACTGACTTATACGCCAATAGTTTTATAAGGTTTGGTTTTAAAGGACATATCATATTAAGGATGGAAGTGAAGAGTAGATTTGACGGTGGAGGAGACGCATAGGAAGGGGAAATGTCCTCTTTATGTGCGTCTCCTCCTCCGTTAATTAAGGGTAGGCGACGCATCTGCAATTGCGGATGTTTATGGGCAGCGGTCGCTTTCCATTACGGTGGATTCAGGTGACCCTTTGGTCGTTTTCCACTTTATATTATAAAAAACAAACACCAAATCAATGAACAGGAAGCACTTTCAAGCTTTATACAGATTAAATATCCGATTAAACTATCGGTCGATAGTCTGTAGTCTCCGTCCTTAACTTTAATTTATCAAAGGCAATAAACAAAGCTACTAATCATTATTGTTCCTAAAATACTACCAGCAGGTAAAATACATAAAATATTTACGCGATCGTAAATTCGGAAACCGCGAATAAGTCAACTAGAAGGAAAAGTGTAAAAATGCAAGTTGGCAGTCAATGAAATATATTACCAATAGTTTGGCACAAAATTTTCTCCGCACATAGTAAACAGGATGCCAGAAATCGACCGCAACGATTACACTTATACGGTACAATTTTTTATCATGATTTACAGTTATTGCCCGGCAGAGGGCGGTGGTACCTGAACATTTATTACGCGGACATATTTGCTCCAGTGTTTTGTCACCTCGCGCCATTTCGCTATTATCATTATTTGTTATACCATTTCCTTGTGACTCAACAGATGACCGTATTATTGTGTTTTGTAATTACAAACTAAGTAACCAAAAAATAAAAAATAGTCTTTGTTGGAATCTACTGAAATTATCTTAATAATACTTATTTCACTGTTAAAAGTCTATATTTTTGTTAGATTGCCTAATATTCTAGAAGATAGTATACGCAATCTATACTGTTATAATAAAGCGTAAACACACACTTCTTTGTTGCCTAAGATGTCAGCAATTACAGTATATTTTTAAATAATTATCTTTTAATAAAAAGCCCTACACTTACTTCACGCTTTAGGCTATATATTTTCACGCTATTAAACTTAGTTGGTAAATAAATTGGATAAAAATCTTAATATGAGAAAGAGTAGTTTACCATAAGTTGCTGCCAACATCAAGGAAGCAAGATTTTCATAGTAAGGTAATTGGTATTTTGTTATTGCAATTGGATTTGATGAACCCGCACACGAACAGCTAGTGAAATATAATAATACACTACAGACTTCATTAGGATAGGAAGAATGATGTAATTGTAAAACACATTTATTTCGTGAAATCACTATCATTCTCTTTGACAACGAAGAGACAATATGTCATACCAGTGTCAGAGCAGTGGAAATTCTACGGTTAAAGTTTGTAGCTCTATGGACACGTTTTATGTGAGAACGTCGGAAGAGAAGTCATGACTATAATCAAAGAGCAAGCGTTTACGGCGCTTGACTAAGAATTATACCAATTTCACGGAACATAGCGCTCGCTTAAACGACACTAAGCTAACAAACATTTTTAAGAAAACTTCTGTACTTAAATTAACTTAAATGTACTTTACGCGTATGTGAAAACGCGTTTATTTTCGCGTATTCGTAATCTCGCGATTTATTGATTGTTCTTTTTCTGGTTAAATAAAATTAACTTGAATTAAAAGTAAAGTTTTTTTAATTTAATTTTACAATAAATAAAAGTCTAATCTAAAACATTTTTCTATACTATTATGATAAAGCGTAAACACACACTTCTTTGCTGCGTAAGATGTCAGCAATTACAGCATGTTTCTGAATAATTCTTTTTTTAATAAAAAGCCCTACACTTGCGTCAAGCTTTAGCCTATATATTTTCACGCCATTAAGCTTAGGGGATAAATATTTTGGATAAAAACCCGTACGACAATAAGTTGCTGCCAACATCAAGAAAGTAAGATTGCCAAGTTTTGTCATGTCATGTCATTTTGACATTTGCTATTGACAATTTGACACGTGTTAACAATAAAATAATTTTATGCTGATGAAATCGCACGGGCACAGCTAGTCTAGGAAAAAAATAAAGTTAGCATTTCAAATTTAATCACAACTCTCAGTATGTTATCTTTTTAAAATGGCAATAAGTGATTTAAAAATGACTTAGGCTTAAATCAAGAAGGATTTTAAATTGATTCCACCCTTTAGTAAACATAATAAATTATATAAAAGTTAACTACACAATAGATTATAACAATGGAGGCTTTGTTAGCTCAGGGCGTATACTCAGACGACCAACTTATGCCATTTATAATGTACCCGACCCTCTTCGGTAGTTAATAAATATTTGAACCTTCTCCAGTCACTAGAATGCTTAGAATAATTTAAAATATTAAAGGAAAAAAACATATTCGAACGTCAGTACACCGAATTATTTAGACTTGTATAAACTAAAATATGAAAACGTAGATACACAAATCTTACTAACATTATAAATGCGAAAGTTTAGATAGATGGATGTTTATTAGAATTTGCCGCCTAAACGACTGACCGGATCTTCAAGAAATAAGGCGTAGATGTAGAGTATAGTCTGGAAGAACACATAGGCTACCTATTCTTGTTTTTTTTTTTTTAATTCCATGGCGACGGAGTCGCTTGCGGAAGCTAATACTACGTAATTGTATACTGAACTATACTGTTTCATTTAAGATTTAAAACAATTTGTGATAGGTAGATCAGGTCTCACAATGTGTCGAACAGATTTTAACTGAAACCAAACTGGCTACCCATTCTTGGTCCTCGTATATTTGTAACGTAAAAATATTTTACATAAATTATGATACGCTAATTTATTAAAAATGTTTGCATTTCATTTTGTTTGTAAATTACATTTAAAGTATGTTTAAAGTAGAACAATTTCAAATTTGTTATTAATTAACGGGCTATCGTATAATTTAACAAAACGTCCGTTTATTATTTAATGGCATGGAGGCCAAAAATAAATTACGCGACAATATTTTACCGACCGCGGGAACAAATTAATTAAAAGCATCGTAGCAGTACCCTTCTCATAGAAATATGTGAAAACAACGCGCTTTGTTAGAAAAAACAAAATCTAGGTTATACTAACATATTAGACGTTTTATAGGAAACTTTTTCTAGATGGATTAGATAGCACAAAAGTAAATATTTACATTTATTGAAACATTATACAAATTGACAGGAAATAAACAATTTATATAAACCGAAGACTTTCTCGTACATGTACAGTATAAAATTAACGGTTTAATCGTTTACAATAGGTTCGTACCATAGGGTTACAATAATATAGATAAATGTACAATCGCGAAAATTCGCAGTGCTCCACTTACAGAAATAATCCTAGTTCCAGCATCAATCGCTTTATTAATCTTTACTTCTATACTATTATAATAAAGCGTAAACACACATTTCTTTGTTGCTTAAGATGTCGGCAATTACAGCATATTTTTGAATAATCTCTTTTTTTAATAAAAAAAGCCTTACACTTACCTCACGCTTAAGGCTATATACTTTCTCGCAATTGAACTTAGGGGGAAACTAATTTGGATAAAAACCCTAATGTGGCAAAGAGACCATAAGTTGCTTTCAACATCAAGAAAGCAAGATTGCTAAGGTTTTTCTTGTCATGTCATTTAGATATTTGCTATTGATAATTTGACAAATGTAAAACTTTCATAATTTCATGCGGATGAAGCCACACGGGAACAGTTAGTATCCAATAAGATAGCAGTTAGTTGCGTAAGCGACGGGATAATAAAAACATTTTTTTTTTGTACATACACACTTAAAAATCGCATTATCTGGTAATTGCTCTAGGAATTAGTTTCAATGCATAAACAAAAGACTATAGCTTTAAAGTTGTAATACCACAAGATTCCCCGACTGTACATACATACAAACCCACTAATATATAGAAAAAACTCACCTATCCTTATGTTTTTAAAGCTTTGATATAAATCCTGCGTACGTGATCCTTCCGAGTAGAAGTCTTCGACGATGAGGGCTCAACGTGAAAAGTTTGGTTCGGCTTCATGACGTATGTGCCGCAGTTTATTTCGACGTCTATGTGTAATTTACAACGCGTCTGTATGTCTGTGACGTGGATGAAAAATTACTCACGCGCTCCAAATCGCTTTCTGATAAGATTGAACGAGTTACAGTTTTACTTTATGTTTTTATGGAGATGGAGACTGTTTTATATTGTTGTCAAAAGATGGCGTTGTTAACCAAGCGTCGTCTAAACAACCAAATTGTACACCTTTGTTATACGGTTTTGCGTACATTTGAAATATTTTAATAATGACTAAACAAAGTTGACAAAAAATACTCAAGCGCTTCTGAATTTTTATTCAGTCATTCCAAAATCAAAAAGGATCAACATTTAATTTTATTACTGTCAATAATTTATATATCGCTTAAATATGTTCGTTTAAATTTAATAAGTTACGATTCACTGATTTCATTTTAATTATGGATATAACACTTAATTGGTTAATCATAGTTTAAACTTATTTTATTTGTCCATCTCTCTAATTAAGTTGAACGCTTTAATTAGGGGTTGTAATTATTTTCTAATTAATAATGTACCTATAAAAATGTACAATATCTATTTTAGAATGTATCATAGACGTTGATAAATAAAATAAAATCTAAAAAATGGTCTATTTATGTAATAGATAGAAAATAAAAATATAAAGTTTATTTCCATGTCTTTTACATTTTGGAAGAAGCCATTTTAGACAAACATAATCTAAATTTAACGATAAACTAAACGGGACCGCTCAATTTGGGAGTCCCTTCAACATTTTTACGGTTTATTTGTGGCGGAGGACCGACCGCTTAAAACCTTTCTTGGGTAATTGAATATCCGGAGAATGTAATACCTTTTAAAGTTACCCAATTTCTGGGTCGAAGTCGTACGTTACACATGTCGTTGCTTTCTCCTCGTTTTATTTTGTTTAACCAAACAAAAGAAAACAGTCACCCTTGTGCGTGTTATTATTTTACTAATATTATAAATGCGAAAGTTTAGATGGATAGTGATATTACAGATGCGATAGTGCGATGTAAACAATTTTAATTATAAATTGCAATAAATTAACGTTAACATAAAATCTCTTAATTCGCATAGAGCTTGAGTTAATACGGCGCGCTACTATGCTATAACTTAAGTTATTTGTCTCTTACTTTTCTATTTACCTTTTTTTTATAACATAAGCTGGCAAACGAGCAAGCGGCCACCTGAATACACCAAATTGGCGAAGCGACCGCTGCCCATGGACACCCGCAATTGCAGATGCGTTGCCAACCCTTATCCGACGGAGGAGGAGACGCACATAAAGAGGATATTTCCCCTTCCT
>NW_013526471.1:577594-602971 GCF_000836215.1 Papilio polytes
AACAATCGGCAACCGCACAACAGTTGTACAATAGTTTAGTCAAAAGCACGCTCTTAAATGGCTATATCTAAATGTTTACATATATTATTAAAGTATCAGGGATTATATTTATATATATGCGGAAAGGCTCGATTCCCGGTTCAGTCCCTCGGGCTACATCGCAGCAACAATATTTCCTGTACCACAACCCGCACGGCCAGCACTTTCATAACTCACAGAAATCCATTGCTACGGATATTTTACCTACCACATGTTAGTTTCTAGCTAACGAAGGTCATTTTATCCAAAGGGTTTTCGTAGTAGTATACAGTTGCTTAGTTAAGAAGTAAGATTGTGAGATTTACATCATACTTTCATACTAATATTTGTTGCAAAAGTTTAGATGGATGGATGTTTGTTAGATTTCGTAGCCTAATCGGCTGAACGGATTTCGATGAAATTTGGATACATGTAGAAGATAGTGTGGAAGAACACATAGGCTACTCACTTTTGTTAATTTAATTCCACGCGACCGGAATGGCGAGCGAAAGCTAGTAATTATTAAGGGCAGTTATTTTAGTCGTTAGCGACAGCTTATGTTGCGCGAAATATTTTCTGATCACGCATGCCATATTAACTGTATGCGGTAACCGTTTTCATCAGCCGTTGAATCGCGATCAAAGATACTCCTTACTTTTCCTTACCGGGCATAATACTTAACTGAGTCTCCTCACGACCAATTAACCAATTATTTATTAATCAATAACACGTAAGCGTAGACTCCCGTTAATATTTATATCAAAATTTGACGTTCCTATCCTTAAAAAGTTTACGGAAAAATTGCCGTCGTAAAAATCATGTCTATGTTTATTTTTTAGAGATTGCTTTACGGAAACAACTGTTACATTTCCGATAAACGTAAAACCATTAAAATGGTTTGCGATTTTTATTATTTTAAACGTAAAATACGATTGGTAAATATTCGCGTGATTTGCAACAGTAAATGGCCACGTACAGAAATAATATTTGTGCCGCGACTCGGCACTGGCAGGCACGGCGAACGACACTTTGCGAACAAAATGACATCCTAAATCTATTCAGTACGTTAATGTTGCCTTGGTGTAGCAGCCTCCCCTCCCCTTCCACTCCTCCCTTCCCCTTCCCCGGACAGTCTTATAACTTGCCAATTTACACATTTTTGTCACGACATCAAAACTATCATTAAACTTTTCGCAGTAAAAAAGACATTTTTGATAACTAATCTATTTTAATGAAAAATAATGTTTTGTGTAATAAAGGGTCTTATTTTTCATTTGACAATAGTTGTACTTTTTATTTACAGCAAATGGAATGGGCCGGCTCGCCCGGTGTAATACCACGACCACACAGAAAATATGCGTGAAGTGGAAGCAATTCCGCGTTTTGTCAGACGAGTGTGGTGCCGAAGGCCTAATTTTAGTCCCTCTGCCTTTCCGGCCTTTTCTTAAGAGGAAAGTATGGGAAGGAAAAGTGGATTTGACGATGGAGGAGACCATGTCCTCTTTATGTGCGACTCCTCCTTCGTCATTGAAGGGTAGGCAACGCATCTGCAATTGCGGATGTTTATGGGCAGCGGTCGCTTTCCATTTCGGTGGATTCAGGTGGCCGCTTGCTCCTTTGCCACCTAATATTATAAAAAAAAATATAAAAAAAAAATGATTCAATACATATTTTCTTTGTTAATTAATAGCAGTTATATGATACTACATGCAAGAGGTTATAACTATTCTTTACTTCTAAACTAACCTCAAACACAATTATTTTGCTAATATCTGGCAATCATGTTATCCATAAGAGATAGTTGACTAAAACATAACCACAGTTATAGACAACAAAACCAAGTGGTTTGAAATATCTAAGCCATGTTGTGGACATGGAAACAACGCTATATAATTTTGTTGTCCATTTGTGGTCAGTCCCGGACCGAGTTATATCCTTTGTGGCGAACAAATACGTTGAGAATTTTACTGTGGAGAAGTCGACGGGAAATTATTAAATGATTTTTTATTATAGGTATCCGTTAATAGTATAATGTTAATTACTTATTCAATTATATCACAAAGTATATTAAGAAACTAGCTATTATATAGGTATTAAGATAAAAAAGTACCCTATAATAAGCTGTCTATGCCAGCCACCCTTCAATAAAAGTCCTGTCGAAATAGGTTGAGATTACCCGGAACAAACGCTACTTGTGGACAGACAGACAGGCAAACATTTTTTAAATGCGATTTTCGTTATTAGTAACTCAAATACATCACCTTCCCGAAATCTGATTTTTTTTTATATTACAAACAGACACTCCAATTTTATTACATGTATAGATAGATAAATCAAGTATAATAAATTAAATGTTTTGTATTAAATAATGTTTTATGGAACCTGTAAAGGTTAGTCATAAATACCGGAGCTTCATTTTATTGCCAATGACATCAAATTAATTTGTATATTCCAGAAACATGAACGATACAAAACAATACCCGTTTCTGGGAACACCGGCCAAGCCAACTTGTGTCATTTATTATGTACCTGGCTGTTGCCGATGCTTAATAAATATTAAATTTATTTGAACGTTCGAAATTGTTGAGCACAACGTTCGAGGATGTTCGTATTTAAATTATCATTTTGTACTTCTATCGAAACACTTATAAAACTTTCACGAATGTTTAATTTCGCTTTGATTTCTATAAGCTTGGCTGTAAATTGGCTGCAAAACAATCGACAATCGTGCGACAACACAACAGTCGTGCGATAGTTTAGGTAAAGGTCTCCGTCCGCTCGTATTGTACAAGAATTTAAAACTTCTTTTTGCATTCTGTAATGGTATTACAAAGTAACAATAAAATACATTTTCTTTTTGCAATGTAAATTACGTACAAGAAAGAGAAACGTATTTTGTTTCATTTTTTACCTATTTATCAAAGATCATGTGACCCTCCAACATTTTTAAGGTTTCCTGAATCAAAAATATATTCTGGCAAACCGCGAGCGGGGTTCTCAACATTTTTTACCGCCTCTAGCCTCCGCGTGACAAATGATCCGGAGCGTGACAACTGAAGGAAACTTGCTGTAGGCGGTGCCTCGGTAACATCATTTCTTTTGTTGTACGTTTTTTTATTAATCGTGTATTATTTCAAGGAAATAAAAAACCGAAATATTCCTTTAAGGAAATTTTACTCCAACGCTGCTGTTATAACAAACTAGCTTTCGATCGCGACACCGTACGTTGGAAATAAATGAAATTTGGCATAAATATGCCAAATTTCATCGCAATCTGTTCAGCCTTTAAGGCGGCAAGCTCTAACAAATTTCCATTAATCCATTTAAATATTCGCATTTATAATATTACTAAGATAATATATTAATAAACTTCGAAATTATACTTTTAATCAAGACTACTAATTAAAAGAATGAAATAAAATCACTATGGTGACTTTTTCACCTTTGAAATTGCTATTAAATCTTTGATATGTAGTTTTAAATATATAATCAAGTCCACACATTCTATATTAAATCAATAACTTTCGTGGGAACAAACATATGGTAACGTTTCATCAAAACCAAGGTACGGTAGATGAATACGGTATAAAAAAAAGAAAAAAAGACAACATTAATTTCAATCGTCTAAACATTTATAATCTAAAAGCATCAATAAATTTTATATGAATTGCTCGAAATATTTCACAAGACGAAGGTTTTAAACAACAGAAGAGTTTCTTATTTCCATCGCTAAGTACAATTTATAGCTTCACTGGAATTGAACAGAAATGTTGAACGCAAAAGCGAAATAAATAACTTAAAGAGATCAAAAGAGTATAAAGAAATATATAAACACATTACAATTATTTATGTAAACACGCTTCGTGTTACGCGAATTCTGTTTTATTTTGATATACTTCCTTAACATAATATTCATATTTGTATATTATTACTGAAGCCTCATAAATGGCATCGACTGGTAATGTTCGAAAATCAACCCAGCCCAGAAAATTTTCACATTGGTAGACCCCACTCTAACATCTTCAAACGAATGGGTCGGCTCGTCCGGTGCAATACCGCGACCACATAGAAGACAAGCGTAAAGTAAGAGCAATTTCTATCCACCCATAGGAAATGGAAATATTCACTTTATGTGCGTTTCTTCTCTGTCAATTACGGGTAGACAACGCATCCGTTATGACCGTGAATGACTATGGGTAGCGGTCGCTTCGCCTTTTTCTGGCTGCTTTTGCCACCTTATGCTATAAAAAAATCAGCGTCTACATATAATTATGGAGAAAAATTAGGTATTGCCTAAAGCTTGTTACATGGCGGGAATCGAAACTAGGATCCGCAAATTACAAGGCAAATGTGCCTGAACCAACGATGCCCTCTTGTTTTTCTAATCAAGCAACTAAGACATTTTAGCGTAATGTTTTTGTTTTTAATTGTTGGAAGGCACTTTATCATTTCTTGCGTGATAGCGTACAATAAAATTTGACTGCGAGTAGTCGGTACCAGCGGGTACGAAGCGACACTGACTTACAAAATGACGCGCAAGTCACTTGCTAAGAAAAACTTTTTGGTATAACATCTATGTTGCATGAAATAAATGTCTGTTGGCTCTAGTCCTAAACGTCCAAAAGGATAAAATTTTAAACTAGGTAAATATTTATAGTTTACATTATATCCACTTAAGTTTCTCAACTAATTTGATGTCTTTTAGATATCTAAATTTAATAAATCGGAATATCTTCATCAAAGAAAATTGATAAATAATTAGAGCCTGATTTAATTATTTATTAAAAGATCTTTAAAAAACAAGATTGTATGTAGAAATAAAATTAAATGCACATAAGCGATATTAAAACTAATTTAAGCTATAGATATAAGAGTGAAATAAAATTTATACAAAAATTTAATTGTAATAATTGTAATCTATTTTTTTTTCTTTTGTATGTAAAATCAAATTTATTCAACATCTATTCAAGCTTAACCCATTTACAGAAATTGAAGATTTATTATTCAGAATTTGTAACTAAGATATCTCAAACTAGATCCGGTAGGAAATCAAATACTTAGGACCTAGTACATTTATATAATGAATATGAAGTGAAGTCTCTTTATTCGTATAAAATTATTAATAAGCAGTCTAACATTTACTTAAGACAATTTCCCGAGCATTTTGATAATACAGTCTACAGTACTAAAGAGTATTGTACCCGATTATGCTTGTAAAGAAACAATTGAGACATTTCGTATTTCCATTGCTCAGAACAATTTACCGCTCCATCGACGTTGAACAGCGCTCTTCGCTGCAAACAAAATACACTATCTTTCTCAGTCATCCCTTTATATTTGCACATTTATCTCTTCAATATTGTTAGTATTGGAGATATTCAACTATACAAAATAAAAAATATAAAAATTGTTTATTAATTTCCCCTTGGGCAGGGGACTGGTGTCCAAACTAGGGTGATCCCTGTGTAATGGATCAACAGGCCCCCGCCCCACAGACCAGAGTGAATCTTACAAACAAACTAAAAAACAAACAGATATTTATTACTTAGTAAATGTAATGTAATATGAAATATGCAATCTACTAACGATTTGAAATATCGCTTTATTATTCTTAAAAAATCTCTCATATGTATATCTCATGAGACATAACCTACTTTGAGTTTTGCTTCTGAAAATCTAATTGACCACGAGTTATAATTTTGTTAATTAGGAATCCTTCCTCGAATACAAAAGTAGGCCCCTTAGCAGTAGGTACGCAAAGCGGTAAATTACTGAAGGAGTTTAAATTAACTTTGCAGGTATAACATTAATTAATTACGGGTGTAGTTACATGAAGGAAATTTAATTAGGAATTGTTAAAACAGGCCTCATTTGGCCCACAGCGGGAGGTAGAAGCGAATTCAAGCGAATGATATCTTACTAATTAGAGATTAAATTTGCTCGTCGCGTGATTGTATTGCGTCAAAACTTACTGCGACTGACAGAATATCACTTTAAAATAACTTGAAATCGTACGCCAACTTCTGGTATTGAATAACAGTTTTCATGTCGAAAAAAAAAGGTTCTCTAGATTCATATTGTCGAACTCTAAATTCTCATATTTTGCTTGTATTGCGTAGCTATGATTCTCGCTTCCAACTTGCTCAATATTAAAACAGCTGCACTTTAGTATAGAGTTTAAAGATAATGGATAAATTGACTTTAGTAATCTTATATTACGTAATAACATCGGATAAGTACTTACTTGCTTACTTACGTATTTAAACAATGCCATTAGAAAATCTGTCATCTAACACGTTGTATTTTTTTTTATAACATAAGGTGTCATACGAGCAAGCGGCCACCTGAATCCACCGATATGAAAAGCGACCGCTGCCCATAAACATCCGCAATTGTAGGCGTTGCCTACCCTTAATTGACAGAGAAGGTGACGCACATAAAGAGGACATTTCCCCTTCACATGCGTCTCCTCCACCGTCAACTTTTCCTTTCCATCCTTTTCTCTTAAGAAAAGGGTGGAAGGGAAAAGGGACTAAAAATTAGGCCTCCGGCACCACACTCATCAGACGAAACGCGGAATTGCTTCCACATCACGCCTGTTTTCTATGTTGCACTGGGCGAGCCGACACATTCGTGCAAATATGTTAAAGCGGGCTCTACCACTGTTGACTACCACCACTACCACTACCAGTGTTTGTAGCTACAAATGGCTATAACAAAACATGGACGAAAAGAAAAAAGCCTCGTCGAAAGAAGGTTATTTTCCAAAATATGACAGTGATCAGTCGCTTAACTTTTAACTTCTACGCGAGTGGCTTTATGGAAAAAAGGGTCGCGTGAGCTCCTTCATTAATTAAGTGTGTGAAAAGAGCGCGATGACGGCCGCTTGTCGGCCCCGTGAATGATGGTAATGGATACGCTCTCTGAGAAATATGACGCACACCTGAATAACTGAACCTTTTCAACATCTTTTTACCTTGCTAAAATATTTTTTTCATCTAATAAAGTGAGAGTTTTAACCTATTTAGTTCTTTCAAAACTTACAGCATTCAAGTCGTCTTGAAAGGCTGTTATAAAAACACTTTTGCAAAGCTAAAATAAATTACATAGTTGTAATTAAATTTTGTTGATAAAAATTCTAAACTATCATCAGTCAATTGTTTGGGTTTAAAGATGAGGACCTTTTGTTATAAAATGAATAATTTATACACAATTCAATAAGTTTGGGGTTTTCCGAATAAGAATCGTAACTTAGGATTCCCTGTCACACGCAGTGGGCGTCTCTACTTTGGCTCATCGCCAACTGCGTAGCTACAGTCAAAGGAATTATTATTAAATTAATAATCTCGTTTGAAACGCTCACGTTACATTTGTTATTACACAAGTTTAAATGAAGTGGAACGTTATATTGAACGTAAATTTCCACGAAGCGCTTTTATAACATCTAAATGAAACGTATCTTTTAGTATTTAATATTATGATAAATAATGTAATACCGCAAATACGAGAATACATTTGAATAAACTTGGCTTTATTTACAATAGATTATTTTTTTTACAGGATTTAAGATAATGAGTCTAAATAGTAAGTGCATAAGTCTCAATTTCATTACCGTCGGTTCAGACTCAGTTTTAACTGAACAATTTAACTGGGCGTTATAGCTGGTTTAAGTCGATAACCTTGGTCGTTATAAAGCATGCGGGCTAACGACTATGAATGACTATGAATATGACTATGAACGAAAATGATCTGTCGATGTAAAGTAACCGAGCGGGGAGTCAGTTGAAAAGTAAGGCATACCTTACATTTGCATAACGCGTATACTCGTGACTTCGATATATCGTTCAAGGCGTGCGAGCCCTAACTACTAATATAACCGCGCCCTAAGATTCGACAAGCGTTATTCTTTATTGATGTATGTTAGAAAGTATTATCTTAAAACTATAGTATTGGAATAAACATTTTAATGTTTTACAAAATAATATAGCACCATTTTTAAGAAAATCATAATAGTTTGCTAATTGAATTTCTCTTCAGATTTAGTTAAACACCACAGACTGTCGTAATTTTATGTTAAAAATTATAATTTCAACGTAAAAAATATGAAGTCATTATTATTTTGATGGAAACAAAGAGCTCTGAATGATAAAGTATATCTCAGTTATTTACTACATAATGTTTTAATGCGGGGTTGTAAATATTCTAGAGTCGTTATTTAGTCAGGAGTGTAGCGCGGAAACTAAGGATTTCATTAAAATAATGACATTCGCAGTGTTCTTTACATTCTCGAGTGATCGTTAAAGCTACCTACACGACTTTTATAACAGGGAATATTTTTAAACGCTATACATACTAGTCCTTTCTGGTAGAGATGGCTATTAAAATGTAGCAATACTACTTTACCACAAAACTAGCTGTTCCCATGCGACTTAATCCGCATAGAATTATAAAAATTTCATTTTCTTGTTCACATTTGTCAAATTATCAATTGCAAATGTCAAAATGACATGACATGATGTCAAACCATGGCAACCTTGCTTCCTTGATGTTGGCAACAACTTATGGTCTCTTTCCCAGATTAGGGTTTTTAATCAAAATATTTACCTCTAAGTTTAATAGCGTGAAAATATATAGCCTAAAGCGTGACGTAAGTGTAGAGCTTTTTATTAAAAAAAGAGTTATTCGAAAATATGCTGTGATTTCTGACATCTTAGGTAACAAGGAAGTGTGTGTTTACGCTTTATTATATTAGTATAGATAGCATATATTGCTTTACATACATGCCAGTAACATTAAAATCAATTGTGGTAATAGCTACTTGAATACCAAGTACTAGCATGCTAGTTAACGTTATCTCATGTAGCCATCACTTGCCAGTAGTTGTTATAAAAAAAAGAGACTGCCATAATTATTTATTCCGATCCTTTGACTACTTACTCATATAATTTACTTCGAACTTATTATAAAGCATTACTGTAAATAAGATTAAAAATAGATATCAAAAGCTCTCAATAATAAATCCAAAGCAAACGCTAACTTACTTATAAAATAGCTTGTTCAAGTAATTAGATTCTTGGCAAGAAACTCCCTTGATACATAAGCCCCGTATAAATCTTTGATCCTGACTCGAAACGAACGCCCAAAAACGTGAGGAGCTGCGTGTTTTACAGGCTCTACTCTACCAGAATGAATATAACTCAGCCAGTAAACAAACACGGACAAATTAAATGTTACTGCCCCACTTTCCTTGAAAACGTAAGGGCTTTCATTTAAATTGGTAGCATATACTTGGATGAACTAACTAGTATGATTTTTAAAACAAAGTCGAAAGGTTTACAAGCAAAATTATTGTAAGGAATAAACTTGTTAGGCAATGAAATATCCACAAATTACAACAAAACTTGCCAGATACTATTAGTGCTATCAAAAGTAAACAGGACAATCAGTGGATTGTTTGAAGCGGTCTATAGATGCCGTTAGCGTGTAATTAAACGAACATTTTACTAACTAATCTTATAAATCAATACGCTTTAAAAGTAATTAAGAAAATCGTACTATTAAAAATAATCATAGTTTTAATGCGACTAGTTTTAGTTTATCTTTGTTAGAATATAATTATTAGTATCGCAGTGAAATATCCGTACCGAGTGGTACCATTTGTCAGGCATAATTGACGTCGAATTAGATCCAATGGATGTTCTTTGCTGGAAGCCGCGCTTTGTTAAATTTTGTATAGCTCGAAATGAAAGCGGCTTTGATACTTGATAAATTGTTATTTTATATTAGTAACGGTAAATAAATAAAAAAAAATATAATTTTTAATTTATTTAATAGACGAATAAGCAATAAAATATTCTAAAATGGCCAATAGAGTCAAGCAGAGCCACATGCTTTCAATTGTGTAAAAGCACACATATCTGATTACTTTTATACAGTTTTTCTGAATGTTTGTTTTCAATTACCTTGTTTTAAACACGAAAGATATAAATTATTTACGTAGCAAAGATAGTTTACGGCGAAAGGTACGAAATTTCGGTTTTTCTATTTGATTTTTATCACACAAAATATAGCAAATGGATTGGTCATTAGATATAAAAATTATTGTATCGGCATTTGTATTGTTTCTAGAAATTTCCCCCGCAACCGCAAAATGGTACAGAAGTGAGGTCAAAAATGAAACTTAGGATTTTTATTGCTATTTTGATTCTTAAAACAATTTAATTTAGAGCAAACGAATTGGTTATATAAGCTCAAAATACTTTTGATAAGCAAAATAGGTTCAAAATCTATAATTTTTTCGTAGAAGTATACAAAAGACTCAGATTGAATAACCGAATTTATTCTACCTAATTTCTCAATCTATTGTGATGCTAAGCTGCTTTACGTATCGTATTAATAATTTGTACTGATGTTATAAAGAGAAAATTGTATTTTTGTACGTATTGAAATATGTCAAAAAGTACGAAGCAGATTTCAAAAAAATCTTTCACCATTAAAAAAACTACGTTATCAATTTGTAAATAGTCTATGTTTTTATTATTTTAATTTAAAGTGACGAAAACAGCTACTCAATAAATAAAATTAATTTAAACATCGGTATGTTCTAGTAAATTTCGATACATATCTTCGTTTGAAATTTTGGTAAAACGGTACAACGCTAATCTAATTGTGGGCCGGCATGCGATCGTAATTGCTCGAGCTTTCATGCGGCTCCCTCGATCAACTGTAACATAATATTATCTCTCAAATAAGCGCTTCTATCTTATCCTTATCTGCAAATGTTTCGACTTAATTTAACATTGTTCTGCGAGAGCTCAGTGTTATACAGATTAAATATATAAGCGAAATAAGTTCCAATTGTTACATTATTCAAACTTTAATCCTATATGAGTTATTATCTTATACTTTTCTACATAAAATTGATTGCAACCCCAATATAAAAACGATCGCTCTTTTTTTTATAATATAAGGTGGCAAACGAGCAAGCGGCCACCTGAATCCACCGAAATGGAAAACCACCGCTGCCCCTAAACATCCGCAATTGCTGATGCGTTGCCTACCCTTGATTGACGGAGGAGGAGACGCTCATAAAGAGGACATTACCCTTCACATGCGTCTCCTCCACCGTCAAATCGACTTGTCCTTCCCATCCTTCCCTTTTAAGAAAAGGGTGGAAAGGGAAAGGGACTAAAATTAGGCCTCCGGCACCACACTCATCAGACGAAACGCGAAATTGCTTTCACTTCACGCCTGTTTTTTATGTGGTCGTGGTATTTCACCGGGCAAACCGGCCCATTCGTGCGAAGATGTCAAAGCGGGCTCTACCACTGTTAAATAATTGGATGTTCTATTTGAATAGTTATCTGATATTATCTAATGACAAAACATGGCCAAAGCATATACAGTTCTCTGTAAAAACACTTAATACATTTGACTATTGTGTCGTCAGATTTTATTGGTGCGAAAATTACAATAATATTGGTAGTATTTTGTCAGCACGGCGTTCAGCGGTCACATCAACTCGCAGGAACATTCTCTCAATTACACGTTTATATTAAAACGTGCGATAACGCGGCAGTTAAGCGCCACCAGCACGTACCCAAGTTACGGATTTCATAAAACTTGTTTTATTTGCAGCCGTAAAAGAGACATTATATTATATCGTTCCCTATACGCAACGCCTCCGTCGTGATTTCTTTACAATGCCTGTTTTATCGCTTTCACGTGCTCCATACTTATAACTGAGTTTCGGTACACTCGCGTGCAAAAGTGACGACGACACGCAATAAAAATTATTACAACTTTTGTTACAACAATCGTGATACTTATTATCTGTCAGATTTTTCCCTCTTTACAACGAGGCAACACGAATGTTATTTAAATGGTTTAATTTTTTTTTAAATGTACAATGTATAGAAATTTTGTATCAACGAGTTCAACACCACACCAACCTAAGATGAGAACTAAATAATTTGGAAGCCGTTTAATTTAGGTTATGTTTTTCATTCTAGTCATAGCAATATCAATGTTAAATCCAAGATTACATCTTCTTATCACCTTTCAAATACAGAAGGCTTCTCAGTTATGTCGTACCATCGTCTAAATTCGTCTAAATCTTATGATCGACTAGCTGTTCCAGTGCGGCTTCATCCGGATGAAATTATGAAAATTTTGTTTTATTATTTACATTTGTCAAATTATCAATTACTAATATCGAAATGACATGACATGATGACAACCTTGCTTCCTTGATGTTGGCAGCAACTTATGGTCTCTTTCCCACATTATGGTTTTTATCCAAAATATTTATCACCTAAGTATAATGGCGTGAAAATATATTGCCTAAAGCGTGACACAAGTGTAGGGCTTTTTATTAATGAAATAACTATGTAAAAATATGTTGTAACAGCTGACATATTAGGCAACAAAGAAGTGTGTGTTTACGCTTTACTATATTAGTATAGATTAAGGTCATCACTAGCGACAGCTACATACGAACATCACTATTAACAAAACCATACATATCTCACCAGTAACTAATTAAACATCTTCAAGCTAAATACCAGTAGCTATTTCTATTATGTTCAAATACGAGACAATATCTATTCTACAATTCCCTTTTAACCAGTACCGAAAGTATAGAATACAAGATCCAATTTCGATACATATTTAATAATTAGTTTCTGAATAAAACCCGTAGCATAAGCACTTGATATGTATTTTATTGTTCCGTGCAATCCCGCAGGATTTCCCGACCACGACTCATCGACTTTATTGCAACGGTTAAATGTATAATTCAAACTATTAGGTTTAGCGTACAGTCCGTGCTCTAGCCTAGAATAAAATCCCACTTGATTTACTCGCATGGATCTGTTGTAAAGTACACTTATCGTGAACGGTCATAAATGTATAAAGCAGTTAGGAAATGACGCTGTTATTTAAAAAGCTCGTGTGGAACTTTGCTATTTTATTTTATAGAATTAAATGTGTGTTTCAAGTGATGGGTGTTTTATTTCTAAAGCAAAGTTACAAATTAAAATACTCTAAATGATAGCTATAGATAACTGCAGTTTAAAAATCTGTCCTACTACAAATACCTAATTTTAAATTTTCCACAATTTAACTTTTATGTCGTTTTAAATTTTAATCTTATTTCTCTGCAGTCATAACTTTATTAAAAAGAGAGTTAAAAGCGAGAGTTAACTCCAAATACATTGAATTCAACTTTTAGAAGATTATAAAAGTTTCAAAGAAGTTGAGATAAAATTCTAGTTAAAGTTACATTCTCGTATATTTATAGAACTAAATAATTTTAAAATCATAAGACAAAGGATATATAAATTACAAATGCACCCAGATGTATGTTACATTAAATAATGTTTATATCAAGATACCTTTCCGTAATAAAACCGAAGGCAAACTTAAACGGGAGCGGTATCTGAGCATAAGGGATAAAGTCGAGGCTATCTACTGTACTTGAAACCCGATTGGTCCAAGATAAAAGCTTTAAGCGTTTATTAAATCAAGCTATTTTTATTTACACGTCAAGTATTTTTCTATCGTAATTCTGAGATGGCAATGCCCTAGCTGAGGACAGTACGGCCGAACCACTGTGTAAGCGGTATAGAGCCTGCATTTTTTATGTATAAGTTAAATTGGACGCCCGAAGGGGTACTTATTGTTTTTTCTTTGTATAGATCTTTGTATAAATTAATTACAATAAATAAATAAAACGGAACAACTTCTTGTACAATAATTGATTGCAAAAAGAAAGAATGTTTTCTTCATTCTACACGTAGGATAGATTCTTATTCATCATCATCATCATCCACTTGCCCTTATCCCTTATGGAGGGTCGGCACAGTATGTGCTGCTCTTCCATACATCTCTATCAGCCGTCATATCTGAATCCACTCCTTTCTTAAGCATATCCTCTTTCACACAATCCATCCATACTTTCTTCGGTCTTCCTCTTCCTTTGTAGCCATCCACATTCAATCTTAACACTTTCTGGTTTATGTCCCCATCATTTCGTCGCATAACATGTCCATACCACGCTAACCTTTTGCTTCTCAATTTCTCCACCACTGGTGCTACTTTCAAACTTCCTCTAATGTACACATTCTTGGATAGATTCTTATTGTTCAACATAACATAAATCGTTTTATAATTATTAAAATCTAGCGATATTTAAGAATCGCAATACTCTTTTAACTTGTACCAACGTTGTAGAGCAGAGGACCGCAAAGCACTTAGGTATATAATATTTTTATTACTGTCCCCGACCCCGCTTAGAAAGCAAAGGCGGCCCACTAAATAAAATATTCTCCACAAGAACGTTTGTGTTATTGCTTGGCTTACTTTACTGCAACTCATTGCTGTTTTTTTCTCCCTTAGTCCGTCGCAAAAACGTCTCCATTCTCAGTCCAATACTTAAATCCATGTTTATGTTGTGCATTTGACTGAGATTATCTTCAAAGAGGGTTGTCTAGATTTGTAAAATGTAAGAATAATAGAGTATAGCATTTTGTTTGAGCTCAACTATGTTTCTTTTTGACTTTTACATACGATTTATATTTCATGAAATAATACGGTTAGACAATGGTAAAAAATATTCAACAAAATTAAGAGCCATATTACTCTAAATTTATAACAGTAGATAAGTTCTAGATTCTACATCGATAAAAGCAATTAAAAGGGTATTGTCAAGGGCTTCAAAAGTTTATCATTACATTACAGGACCACGAAGTAAGTAATGGTTAGGGTCAATAATATGTAGGGCTTGTACATAAAAGGATCTTATACTTTTTTTTTTATTTGAATAAGAGACTTAACACAAAACTCTAACAGCGAAGTTAGATGTTATAACTCACTTTTTAATTCTCACATTATAAAAGTCTAAATATTAATGAATGAATGAATTGTTTATATCTTCTAGACTTCTATCTAGACAGTTCAAAATTAAGTTTTTTTAATTCTGTCAGCTGGTTATGTGGCATACAACTAAAATTGTTTTTTTTACTAATATTAAATTCGTAAGCAACCGGATTATTGCGAACTTTACCATATTACTTAGGTTGTGGTAAGTGTTACAAGTCTAAGAAGTATCGTCTCAACTCGCTTCTTATCTGACGATAGCATACATAAATATTGACTGCATAAACAATTTACAGCAAAACTGCAAGAAAGCAACTTAGAGAAGCTTTGTAATCACGTATAGTGCATATTAGTAAATGTCCGAAGTGTAAAAAATACTATATAACATACAAGAAACTGTATTCTATTTTTTTATGACAATAATAAAGATGTTTTATTTTATTATCTTTATTTTTTTATTTATTGTATGAAAATAACTCATGTAAAAACTTTCTTCTCTTTATTAACGTGATATGTTTAGGATAAAAAAATATTTTTGAAGTCATACTAATCATACTTTCATACAGTTAGTTAGAGTTTGTAGCTTAAACGGCTGAACGGATTTCAATAAAATTAGCTACAGATGTAGATAGTCTGGAAGAACACATAGGCTACTTGTATATGTTATTTTTTAATTCCGCGCGGACGGAGTCGCGGGCGAAAGCTAGTACTGTATAAAACATTAGAAGCTGATAATGTTTAAATTTTTTCAACCAATGGAAAACCTAATTATTATAAAATAACATAGATTTTATTTGTTAAATTGTTCTTAGAATATCAATCAAATATCGTGTGGTAAAGTTTATAGTTTTTTTATGTTTCGATATGAAGTATATATATAAAAGTTTAACTATTACCTGTTAGATACATTGACCGTACTCTGAACCAAATTAGTGATCCTTGAAAAGGTAATATGAAGTAAATTGATAGGATTAAGTTCCGGGATAAGGATTAACCTGTACCTTGGGAAATCAAAGGGAATAGTTTTTTAGACCTATCTATACTGATATTATAAAGAGGAAAGATTTGTGTTTTTGGATTATTGTATATATTGAAGTAATAAAATAACTACTGGGCTAATTTTAAAAATCGTTGAACCTTTAAAGAGCTATGCTATCACTGAGTAACATAAGCCACATTTTTACTAAATTTTACGCATACGAAGTCGCGAGCAACAGCTATATAAAATGAAATTGTTAATAGTCATTACAATTATTTTTTTTACTTAAAATGCATTACATTGGATATCTTTACACATATAAGACAGCCGGTACCACCAAGCCTTAATATTCTTTACTACCTCTGCCATTGATTTATCAAAGTAAAAAAAAAATCAGTTCCTATATTGGTCTACTTTAAACCGTTTTAAGATAAAGATTCCACTGTGACTAGAGACGTCAAACACAGCAGTCTTTAAAAATTCGCTAGCAACTTGAGAGAATAGATTATGATCTGTTAAGGCACAGCATGTGGTAACCGAGGGCAAAATTAAGGCACCCTTGTGATCTCTTTTATAAGACTTTTCTTTTAGAATGTTGCTTAAAACTATACCAATAAAAGTCATGTAAATAAGATTACGTAGTTCAATTAAAACAATTTCAGTATCACGTTTTAGCTTATCAAATAAATGTATTAATTTAAAGGTTTAGATGAAAATTCTCCACACTGTCTCGCACTCTGAAAGTTAAGTTTAAAATAATTTTATAAACGTCATGGAATGATTCACTTATTTTTTTATTGCCAGCATTTTTTTTCAAGTCTAGCCTCAATAAAGTTTGATTAAAAAAGCGTAGACTTATATAATTTAAGTCATGCTTCATAAAACATAATTGAAAAATAGGAGTCCTAAACGATTTAGTACGATTTTAAGTAATAACTTCAGAATATAACGAGAATGTTGGTATTACGAAATTATACTATTATCATTCGTTTGGTTGCGACTATCTCGATATTACAGTAGTCGTATATCCGAGAGACGCTGCCTCTAACAAATTGCCTGCATCAATCTAAGTCACTTATTACTCCATAAACTTCCTCGTGACGAATCGCTCGCCACCTGAATGGGCGCTGGGGATTTTAATTGCCACGAAATGTCATCTCCATCATTAGTCGAGCTTTGTATAAAGAAACATCTTTAGTGTCATCAGATTGAAATTGTCATTATCAGAATTAAGAATCTGACAAAATAAACTCTAAATGCTTTGATTGACTTCAATAGAATGACTAATCTGAAATTCTTCCAGACTGTCCTCTACATCTATACCAACTTTCATCTAAACCCGTTCAGCCGTTTAGGCTACAAACTCTAATAAACATCCATCCATTATTTTTTTTTATAACATAAGATGGCAAACGAGCAAGCGGCCACCTGATATCGCCAAAATGGCGAAGCGACCGCTGTCCATAGACATCCGCAATTGCAGATGCGTTGCGTACCCTTATACGACGGAGGAGGAAACGCACATAAAGAGCATATTTCCCCTTCCTATGCATCTCCTCCACCGTCAAATCCACTTCCTCTTCCCAATCCCTCCTTATAAGAAAAGGGTGGTAAAGAGAAAGGGACTTAAATTAGGCCTCCGGCACCACACTCATCAGACGAAACACGGAATTGCTTCCATTTCACGCCTGTCTTCTGTGTGGTCGTGGTATTACACCGGGCGTGCCGGCCCATTAGTGCTAAGATGTTAAAGCGGGCACTACCACTTTTAGTATGAAGTATGACAAATTCCATTCTGAATACTCTGAAATAATATCAAATATTTTACGATTTTTAAAAGTTAACTTAATTAACGCCAGAAGATCTGACGTTAGATAGTAATAGAGTTCTTGAAAGTAATTGCTATTGAAATGTAAATAATGACCTTCCACCTTACGCTGCCACTTAACGAAATTGTGTCGAAAGCGTTCGTAACGCAGACAAAAACACGTCCCCTCGAATAAGTCTCGACTGGGCAAGTGGCCAACGTGATCGTAAGTAGGCCATAACTTACGATTGTATTATAACATTTTCTTTTTTGTCCTTAAACTGATGCTACATCATTTTCAGGATTCCCAAATATTAATTTTATAAATCCTGTTATTTGTCTATACTTATTGATTATTGTCAACTCATGTTTTACAATGACTGCATAAATTCAAAACACCATAGCGAATTGGGATAAATTATCAATGCTTATTATGGATCATTAGAGCATGGCACCAGCTCGGATATAACATTTTGTAAAACATTAGGCCTGTGGAACAATATCGATAATTTGCCAGCAATTGGTCCGCTGCCAGTAGTTATTAGCCCGGCGTATCGGCTCTGTAATTACGCTCCGAAGCCCAATTGATCTTATTGTTCCCGCTCCCGAGCGCTCTGTAGTTACTATAATTGAAACATTTGAAATGGATATGAGTCTCCAAGAATTTTGCTTTATTCTACCGCAACCTTTTGTTCTTTCTGTGTTTTGCAGCTTGGAAATTAATGCTAGATTTAGTTGAAGTCAGGATATAGTTTCTGGTTATTGTATATTATGGTATAACTTTCACACAATTTTTAATAATTCCACGTTGAAGAATAGAAGTAAATGTACATACATAAAAAATACTAAAGAGAGTTCAATTCTCACCAAATTCAACTACAATATTTTTTCGTTTTGTTGCGTAAAGTAACGTAAAGAATTGTATTTTCTTTATTTATGAATACTAGATTTATTGAAAAAGTAATGCATATATTGAATAAAATATATAACCCATATAATTATAGTAATTAAAAGTACTAATAAATAATAAACTACGAGAAGTAGTTTTTCCGTCATCAAGCGAATCAACATAATTCGACCTGAATACCGCAGATCTAATTGAAACAAGTTCCCAACAATGTTGGCGACGAAAACTTTACGCGTTGTCAAGTTGAATGACAAAGTTCCGTAGTCCATGGAACTATAACCGTAACATTGACGGTCCTGTTCACACGCCACAGTTATCAATAATGTCGCAGCAGACGAAGCTCTCACATTCGTATGGAATGGGTAGGGGAGAAACGGGTGGATTTTTATCCATTCGTATAAGAAAATGTTCTACCAAAGCTAACCAAACGAAGGTATATTCACAAGGGATTCCGCAGGCATATCAATTATGTATTTACCTATTTTCTCTCTTATCTTATGCGAATTAAGTTATCTTTTCAATAACTTAATACGATTATTAATCTTACTTTTAATATACGTCTAATTAATCAAAGTTATCTTAGAGTTAAAACACCTAAGAGCATAAGCTTATATCAATATAAGACTACAAAAACACTCTAGGTTGATTGGAGTTCTAACCGAATGTAAATACTTTTTTATTTGTAAGTTCTAACGATTAAAACATAATAATTGCAATTATTACATGTATTATAATATTTTTTTAATTACATATTTTTGTATTTAACGTTATTCAATTGTTTATTGAGTGCACACTAAAGTATTATAAATTAAACGCAACGCGCCCAGTGGTTTCAGTAGTACGCTCACGCATCCCTAATAAGATTACGGGACCGTCCCAGAGGCGTTCCAGACCTATTGGTTTTTGCAGAAAAGCCCCCCCGTGTAATCCGATTTCACTTGCTTACGTGTTTGTTTTCATATTCTCTAGCAAACTTATAAGTTTTGGGCTCTTGTCTCGCTTTGTGAATACTTCTAAGTTAGCTGTCGCCACTTTATGGATAGAGGTACCGACGTCTTGTAACTAATAATTCATATCTATATTTCTACACCCACTATTCCATGGCGTAGGATGTCGGCAATCACAGCATAGTTTTGAATAATTATATCTCCAACACAAAGCCCTACGACATGCCTCAGGTTATATCATATATTTTCACGCTATTAAACTTAGGGGGTAATAAAAATAAAACTTCAAGTGGGAAGGGACTATAAACTAAAAGCTGCCAACATTAAGGAAGCAAAGATATTATGGTAACGGTAATTTTGACTTTTGTAATTGACAATTAGAGAAATAAAATAAACATTTTATAATTTCATGCGGATGAAGTCGCACGGGACCAGCTAGTCATTCACATTTAAGAGACATAACCATTTTTGTACTGGCATTCGCCCGCGACTCTGTCCGGAACTCCGGACTCTGGAATTAAAAAAAAAACAAAAGTGAGTAGCCCATGTATTCTTAAAGACTATCCTCTACATCTATACTAAATTGTAACGAAATCGGTTCAGCCGTTTATGTTACAAACTCTAACAAAAATACGTCTATCCAACCATCTATCTAAACTTTCGCATTTATATTATTATAATAGTATTGAGGTATTTAGCTACAGCATAGTATACATTGTATCTCAAGCTACTGTAAGCGAAGTCAATTCCGAGTAGTTCGTTTGCGTTCACCATGGAAACCAACTTTAATCAAGATAGAACTGTAATAGAGAGTTAGGTTAGTATTAAGTATAACGATAGGATTAATTTAAACAATAGAGTATTATGTTCCATAACTATATATATATATAGATTGAATTGTAAATCATTGAACGGTACATTACACTGAGGTTAAGCTCTATCGACCGATCTATAACATAATTACAATCGCTATTCTATTGTTTTCTGAGTAACAATGAACGTAAATCGGCTTTAGAAATTGCTATGCATAACGTCTTATTACATTTGAACATTGAATTATTAATAATCTATATTTCGTAATAAATCAATCCCAATAATTATTGAATATTATCCAAATATACTGAGGTGTCGAATATAACGTAAGAAGCCATAACACAAATTAATTACGAAACCAATTTAGTGTCAAGGTTGTGTTATCCGCTTGTAAGCATTTTAGATGAAGCTTTCAAGATAATTAAAGATACATCAACATTAATGTTAAAAAACAGGTATAATAAAAACAAGTATTTAAACGAATTTCCTTGTAATAAAGTTCCAAATGTTTTCACCTTGAGGTTAAACCTTTTTCAGTGTGTTAATTTATTATTCTTAACCCCTATCATAGCTGACGATAGCATTAAATGCGCTAGAGTAGAATTAACAGATTTATTTCCCCCACCAGTGCGAGCGTGTCCCTGCAAAAGTGCGAATTGTACGAGATAAGAGTGAATCTTTGTGGGTGAACGGCGGCGGCGTTATCGTAATTTATTAGCGCCCACAGGTGCTGCTATCTGCTACCCTCCTACACGTCACATAGTATCGCATATACTAACATACACTAGCTAATGCCCGCGACTTTCCTTAGCGATTTATAATATATTTCGAATGTCGTTGGAAAGGTAAACATGTCTCTGCCTATGCCACTAATACAGTCTTCATGTTCGCATTTAGTACGATATTAACACCGACAAGAAGTAATAAATAAACACCTCTTAATATGTCAGTTGAAACATAATCTAGGTCCAGTAAAATTTCAATATTTTCAATTAATCTTAATTTTTATTCTGTACTCTTCTTATAAGACGAACTATATGACTTAACAGTTTTAAAATCTAAAAAAATGCATAGAATCTACAAGTATTAAGTCATTTGAATAAAATTGTTAAATTCACATTTTCTTTTCAATGTAAGTAAGCTTACTATTATGGCATAATAATATAGAAAATGTGTTATTTCAGCATTTATAAGTGGTCGTTATTCAGGTTGATATATTAAATTCGTTGTCCGCACACGCGGTGATGAATAGACTTGCCTCGCGGAATATTTATGTGTGACTTTAAGATGGGAGAGGAGTATACATCTATTACGAATATTTATTTGTTAAGCTATATTTTAGAAGAGGCTGATGTAAAATAACCGGCATGTTATTCAGGTATAATGTAGCATTTCAATAGTTAAAGAAATTTTAAAATCTGCACCGTAGTTTTTGAGTTTATCTGTTTGAAACTTATGTGTGTGTCTCTTAGTAGCGAAGTTATCTTGCATATTTATACTGATTAACGGCCGAATACTGAAACTAAATTTAAATAATTAACAGCATCTTAAATGTTAAGGCCACGCCTTTACTTCAAATTTCATTAGGATATCGTCAATGCAAGCGGCACTAACGAAGTGAAGTGTTAATTTCGTTTCAGTATTAGGCCTTAAGTGTTATGGTAGATTATTCTGTAACAACTAGAGGGATATACTTATTTTAGAAGGTTAACTAATTGATGACGTAGCTATATGTTATCTAAAGGTTGCGAAAGTCCAACGGTAATCGTTTGGAAGAAAATAGCATGACTCGTCCAACTTCCAGCATGTTATATCCTCGTTAACACTGGTCCTTCCATGCGTTCAGATAACACTCGCTGATATGATATATGAAAAGATCTTTATAAATTCAAGAAAACATACATTCAGACATAACACATGTCTTGTGGCACTTTTGTATATGTTACTTACCGAAAAGAAAGTGTGGTGAGCGGTCGATACGATTTGTGACTACTAGGGTCCGACATCGGTGTACCCCAGAAGTCGTTCAGCAGAAGTTGCTTCAAGGAATTGGTGCCGACGACATCACCATTGGTTACTATCGCGGGGATGTCGTCATGTACGAAGTCACCATTCAAACTGTTCACATAACTGAACACGGCAGTGGCCGTCACCATTACGTAGATTACTAAATCACTGTTGCACAAGCTGATCCCGCGGCTCTCCTCGCGGACGGTCGGCAGCGATCGCCTCTTCATCTTCGGGCTTCTTGATTTTATTGTTAAATTTCTACATCTACACATTTGATTTGATTTTAGGTCGTCTGTTTTGCTGACGGTCGCACCTGTGAAAGAAAAGACAATTTAGAAATGTTCAATTATTAATTAATATGAAAAAAAAACTGTATTTGACAATAAGAGATATTTAATTAATACGAAGTATTCTCCAAATGTGTTAATAAAACGTTGGACTACGATCATCTTTGAACATAATTTAAGTGAGATTTTTCGAAGTCAAAGTTCTTATAGGATATTAAAATATCTGACACGAGTGAAACTGCGTCATCTAACACGACAGCTTACATGGCAGGCATTCCAGTCTGCGCATACTACGACATTAATATTGTAAGCATGCTAGCAGGCACCCCGACACTACACTATCAAATATTTTGCATAACTGTCAAAACTTTATCCTATTACACTTGAATCTCTTCGCTATAAGAATAAAGTATACTTAAATTCACATCTTCTATGTCTATCAATGTTGTATTAGTGGTTGTTATGTAGTATGATCACTAATATTATATTTCTTACACTTAACAGTATTACAGACGTAATTAAATCATCATCATCATCATCACCAGCTCACTCTATGTCCCCACCGAGGTGCTCGGAGCCTACCCTAAATTAGGGTGATTAGGCCATAGTCAACCACGCTGGCCCAGTGCGGGTTGGTCGACTTCATACATATCTTTGAATTTCTTCGCCGATATGTGCAGGTTGCATCCCGATGTTTTCCTTCACCGTAAGAACGTCGGGTAAATTATGTACATATGAAAATTCGAAAAATTGAAAATCATATTGGTACACGGCGGGATTCGAACCCAAGACCTGTAGATTACAAGTCAAGTGCTTAAACCACTGAACAATTAAATCATGCATTGGTGTAATCAAATTATCTAAAACTGCTAGATGCCTATACCTCCATTTGACATATGCTAAATCTAAATTTATCTCAGAAAACTAACGTTTATGAACTACTAATTGTCGCGCGGAACTCCGTCCGCTTAAAATTAAAAAAAAAAACAAAGTGAGTAATATGTGTTCTTCCTAGTGAGTAGAGTATCCTTTATACCTATATCAAATTTCATCAAAATCCGTTTAGTAGTTTAGGCTACAAACTTTAACAAACATCCATCCATCTAAACTTCCGCATTTATAATATTAGTATGATTACACAATACTAACGATATTGGAATAATTGCTTTAAGTTGTTGGTTCTTTTAATCAAAACATAACGCATAATATTTATAGCAGAATGACCCAATTAATAACAGGTAAGAACTCTCCAAGTCAGGGCTAGCTATGTTTACTAAGCCGTTCCGAACTTAATTATTAAGGCGGCTTAATTTATACGTAGATTTAGTTAATTTATTGGCTATAATGTAGTCAAACTGTTTACTAACTTCGTCAAATTAATGAGCAACTCCCGCTCCACTCTGCTTTATGATTTTACACCGTCAAATAGTTTCAATGATAAATAACCGCCTAAAACGAAAAAACTTTTATTTACATTTCTTTTAACATACAATCGGTAATTAGTTCTTGTTTTCATTCGCAATAGCGAATGCGTTGCCTACCCTTAAGTGACGTAGGAGACGCACATAAGAGGATGTTTCCCTTTCCTATACGTCTCTATCTTCAAATCCACGTTCCCTTCCAGTCCTTTACTTATAAGATAAAGTGTAGGAAGAAAAAGGGTTTAAAGTTGGGCCTCCGGTACTACGCTCATCAGACTAGACGCGGAATTGCTCCCACTTCACGCCTGTCTTCTGTGTGGTCGTGGTATTACACCGGGCGAGCCGACCCATTCATGCGAAATGTTAAAGCGGGCACTACCACTGTTTATAAGAATCGTTATAAAAATATAGAAACTAGATTATTAAAGCCTTATTACATGGATTTACTACGATGTAAATGTACCTTAAAAGTTTTAACGCTAGTTACAGCGGTTATTACCCCGTGCGTGTAAGAATATTCCAAACAAGAGCATATTAAGTCTTCATATTTTTCATTTGATAAAGGAAAATATCCAGTATTACGTTCCCCGCATATTGGGTGCCGCAAATTCGAGATATTTATATTTAATGCGCGGTGTGGATTCTTGGCATTTTTTCTTCAGCATGCCATAACATATTTGAGGCACGTACCACGTTCCTGGCTCGGCCAAATGAAAATTCATAACGCCCGATATTACCGACGTTATTGAAAAGTAGAATGTGGATGAAACTTATCTGTAAGGTAAGCTGAATTTACTTATTACTAAGAACTAGATTTTAACCGCAACTCCGTCCGAACGGTTTTAAGAAAACAAAAGCAAGTAGCCTATGTATTCTTCTATACTATGAACTACGTCTATGCAAACATCGAGATTCGTTTAGCCGTTTAAGCGGTAAACTCTAATAATTATTCATCCATCCATTCACATTTATAATATTAGTAAGATTTATGTTAACGTATGCTATTACTACTTATTGGTACTAGTACTAGTGTTATTACACTAGTTACTTTTTAAAAGTTTACTGAACCAAACTTCTCAGTTTGGTACAATTATAATGATAAAGCCAAGCACAATTCCTGATCACCTAAACGACCCAGACAGAATAAACGATCATTTCCTGAACTTACCACCTTGCCCTGAAACAAATTTTAATACAAAGAGTATGAACTTGGTTGATATATCGGAACATGATGAACTAAATTTAAAGCCGGTTTCAGAAGAGGAAGTCAAAAATATTATCTACAATATAAAAACTAAGGCAGCGGGACAT
>NW_013526471.1:604978-611991 GCF_000836215.1 Papilio polytes
TGTTATAACTTTTTCGTGTATGTTTTTTATTTTGTACTACTCTGTGTATTCTTGGATGGCAATAAAGAGGTTTTTATTTTATTTATTTTTTATTTTATAATGGCTATTCAGTGCCGAACTATAGGCTATTCAAGTAAGCGGTTCTACTATACAGGTTAAATGTAGGTAGAACGACTCATTTTTATTCTCCCACAAAAGTGGGCACTTCAATTCCTTCACCGGTTCGTGGTGTGTAGTTTTCTCACCGAGTCAAAGTTGATTGAGCTGTCTTTTTTTTTTATTCAACGCCTAATGGCGCTTATATCCAATGTAAACCTAATTAATAACTGTTTGCGTTGCTTCAGTACACATGTTTGGAAAGCGGCCAGTTTCGCTCCATCTCTCTTAGGGCTTGGTGTTACCGTGCCACGTAAATTCTCTATACTACATGCTTTATGGTAGGTACATGTAGGAAGTGGGAACATACAAAAGAACCACAAAATCCCTGATGTATTGATTAGTAGGACTTACGGCTGTATTCGATTTGTAAGCGACGCGTACAATCTGTCAGACTTAAATTTTAATGGTTTTGAAGTTTACGCTTCGCCTTAACATTAAGGTGCTGATTTGTTGTTTTAATATATGATTATTATTTTTATTAATAATGCACGTTAACAAAACTAATAAGAAAACTAATTATTGTAGTACTAAGATATATTTGTCCTAATTATAACAATTAAATGTATATAAAACCAAATAATCTCTCTTTTATAACCATGTCAAAAGATTTCGATTGACTTTTTTAATTTTTATGTTTCTCGTCGATTCCAATATTTGTTCAGACAAAAAGCGAGAGGGTAGATCCTATTGATAATGTACGTAAATCTGGATCATAATTATTTTATTTTGTTAATTCTAAGGCGTTAGTATATTAAACTCTACTATATTTATTCCAATACAATAAAAGCCTGTGGTTCACAGATTCAGCTATTCGCTAGTCACCCCTATTAGGCACATAAGTGATGTCACGGATAAAATCCACATATATTTAAATTTCATGACAGGCGGAGTACGATGTCGGCAGACCTTTCAAGGGTTTGAATGTGTAATAAAAAGTTTTAGTACGAGGCATTGAATTTTATGACACTTGCGTTCGTATTACACGTTACAGGCGGTTTTATTTCTATAAAAAGTCGATTCTAACTTGTACGACCACTCAATTACATGTAATTATTAAGTTACATTTCTATACATATACATTTATAATTTCTATTCATATACATTTCTAACCTTTTAGTAAATTAAAAGTACATATTAACTATATTGCTATAAAGTTAACCTAAATTTAGTTGTAAAGCCCGACGTAACATTGACAGTTTGCTTGAATCATAGGAGATTTATATTGAACTAGCTATTCCCCGCGACTTCGTCCACGCAATATTGAGATAAAAAGTAGCCTATAATATGCCCGTCTAAGTCAGCTACCACTCAGTGAAAGTCCGGTCGAAATCGGCCCCGCCGTTTCGGAGATTACCTAGAACAAACGCGGCTTGCGGACAGACAGATAGACAGACAGACAAAAATTTAAATGCGATGTTCGTTATCAACAGCGCAAATCATCTGCCTAGATTTTTTTAAATTACAAACAGACACTCCAATTTTATTATATGTATAGATAACAAAAGACGTTTTCGACCAGCATGGAACCCACGTCATAAGTTGTGTATTCATAATGCAATTGTAACCTTTAACTATACTTAAATCTAACGTAAGGTTATTTTTCAAGATAAACCAGAAAGTTTACAAACCGCGTCACTAGTCCCAGTTGCGAATAATTTGCAACAAAGTGACGAAGGGAACGGGGCGATGTGATTACTGTAGGCGGAACCACTTGACTCTACCTCTGCGGCCGTTACCGTTGGAAAGCTTCTGTTAAGTGCTCGTTCAAAGTTTTTGTGTTGTAAATGCAATGCTTTTTCCTGTTCACTCGTTGTGTATTAGAATTTACTTGATTTCCATATAAATTCCTACAGAAAATAACGACGGAATTTTTTCTCAGTAGATGCTATATGTATCCATGGTCTTAACTTTTACGTTATTAAAGAAATATTTAACAGAGGTACTGTCTAGAGAAACATTAAGCTCCTTCGCTAATAGTCCACTGACCGGTGCGATATCACAACCACACAAATGACGGGCGTATAGTGGAATCTTTCTGCATTTTATCTCATTAGTGTTGAAGCCAAATTTGTAGTCCCTTTCATGCGTACTTTTCTCTCAAAAATAATGCTTCGATAAAGAAATGCCCTTTCCTATACCAAATTAGCGCAGGAGGGAATGTACAGTATGCTATAAAAATACACAAAATTAGAATGTTTCTCTGTAGTATCTGATTAAAACTTATAATGTTGTAAATAATAGATAAAAGCATCGTATCCGGCTTAGAGCGCTGCCTTATGGGGCGTAATTGAATCTCTGCGCCTCTCAGCCACTCATTGTCCTATAAATCGATCAGTTTCATACTACAGATAGAATTAGGTTTCAACGCAAGCCTGAGAACAGATTAAACGATATAGCTTATTGACTATAGTACAAGGTAAAGGAAATTTTATATTTATGGCGGTAAATAGGGAGTTTCATTATTTTATTTATATGAGATATGTGGACAAAAATTATTGAAATTGTACTTACGTTTAAGAATATTTTGCCTCGAAAACGTTCAATCTACAAACACGTAAGCGTAGGTGTTTGGAATGGAGAGAGCTTAAGTGCCGCTTAATGTATTCCGTCATAAACGCTACAGATTGAAGAAATTAATTTTCTAAGATTTTCTTTTAAAAATATAAGCAAATGGTTTAACAATTTAATGAAATTGGTAACATGTGAACACTGAATCTCCTTAAATGTTATGAAAAGGCAATTTTGCTGTAAATGAGGTTCTCATTTTACGAAACCAGAATGACTTTCATTTCCATTCAGGAAATCATTTGACAGCGAGTACTTTCCACGAAGACAGTCGCATCCACGTCACGTAGTAAACAAAAATATAGTATTGAACTTCTAGTTATTCTGATACTTTCTTATCTTTTAGATCATCATAACTTAAAACCGATTTGATCCACCAAATGACAAACTGTCTAATTTAAACTTTACGTGTACATCAAACGACAGGAACAAACTGTAATAATTCGAAACCACAAGCTATATCCGTCTAAATAAAAGTATTCAATTGAAATAACATCTGGAAAATGTAATTTAGTCGTGTAATCTTGTATCCGAGGATATCGGCATTGCTCCGATCTTATTAGAACGTCTCTTCTGAGCCAAATGACGGCTTTGATTGATGAGTCGGCCAACTTGAAGGCAACTTGGGAGCAACTGAATGGGGACACGGCGGGATAAAAACTTACGTCAAACCGATGCTCTCGTTTAAAAGAACGTTATCGAATCTTGCGGTTCTAGTGATTGAAAAAGTCAAAGTATTGAAGTAGATGAACCGATTTAACCCTATGTTGAACTCGCTAGAAAAGAGAAGGAAAATAGACAAAAAGGAATATAGTTTTAGTGCTAAAACATACCAATATGATACATATATTTAAGACAGAAGCAGAATAAATACAATTATTGCAAAACATCCAAGTTTAATTATATTGAATATTTTAAGACTTAAGATGGAAATGAGTTGCGAGTGCTTAATTATTTGATTAGAGAAAGCTTGGCTTCACTTTTTTTCTATTTCGCTCGACAGGAAGTTTATATTTGGGACATTTTTGAAGCAAATTCTTACAATATCAAGAATTTTAGATCTTCATTTTTATTCAGCATTATAAGCCAGATCTAACTCTTGCCAAAATTACCCTTCAGTCAAAGTCAAAGGAAATTTACAAAGTGATACATATGTACAATTCTTTTTTCTGAGAGTAAGAGAGGTCAACTTATTTTTTAACCCCCAAAATATTGCTAGTTCATCTTATTAAGGTGGGCTTACATTTCCCCGCGGACCGCCATGACATTCCAAATTCAAAACATTAAAAGCGTCCCTACCGTGACTTGCATTTTGCTCGATAGAATACGCCAAAATGTACCCAATGTGATAGCATATCGCCCCTTAATGTTTACTTTTTTCTCATGGGTTCAAAAGGATTAAACCAAAACTATTACACAATTAACTTGAATGTAATACCATTTCATTTTTCATATATATCGTATTTTCATTCACTTATTCATTCTATAAAGAATTCTGAAGAAAACATGTCGAAGAAACCCAATTCTTTTTTTATATTAATCAAAATATACGACTGATACAATGACGGAAATGCGAAATTTAAGTCCAATATAAACACGGAACTTGTTAAGAACGAAAGCTTTTGAATGGACAATTGTATTTACGTTAGCAAAGTAAAATTTACCTTGTAAATGTCCCAGAAGAGACGTCTAAAATAATCAAATAAGAATAAAGTTGTCTACACAAATAACGTCTAGTAAATCTAATCTATCCTTTGAACCATTCCCAAAGATTCGAGACAGTTCGAGTCGTTACAGCGTATTCTTTATTGAGTTATAAGAGAAAAAAAGATTCAACGAAAATGTCTTTGACGACTTTAGCAGATTTTATAATGAAATCTTTGAGTTATCTCTAATTTGTGTGCCGAGTAACGATGTAATTAATCTTGTGAAATTTCTATGGCTTAATCAAAAAAATATTCAATTTCCTTTTATTTAATGTAATCAATATCAGTTAACATAAGGTGTTTTTTTTAATAAAAAAAAGCACTGGACTACCCATAGGTCATTTAATACTGGTTTTGTTCCACTACATAAATAAGTACGACTTTTACTTCATACACAGGGTTCAACGCCCTTTATAATTTTTATGTAGTACAATTTAAACGTATTTAAATTGGGCACGCTAAACATATAGCCTTTAGCAATACACTACGCTCTGGTGAACATGGAAATAGGACAAGGCGAAACATAAATATTAACGATTCATGCCATATTCAAATACGAACAAGATATTTCGTTATAAAAGTATATTTATTGAAGAGTTTCAAGAATTACTGCTCGTTATTCCAAGATTTCATAGACAGACTTATATGAAAAATTGAAAGAATAGTATATGGTAAAAACATATCTTTTAAACATTTATAACAAAGATTCCGTAAAAGAAATTCTCTACAATTTTTAAACAAAAACAATTTATGAATTTAAAATCCAACATAAACTAGTTGGAAATATCTAGAGTCAGATTTAGGCATGGCAATAATTTCCTCTTTGAACAAGAAAGTGGCGTCTTTTCCAGTTTATTGCAGCCATTAGCTAACCACAAGGCATGCGATTCCCCGGGGACGGCGCGCTGGGCTATTAACACTTTATTGCGATAAAACTCGTTTCAATTCATAAGCAAGTCCAAATAACATGGTAATTATGTCTATTACTATTACATTACATACGTAAGCACATTAAGCAATAATTGGACAGTAATTAGAAACTAATTAATTAAAAAAGACCATAAAAACTCAAACTAAAACGACATCTGGCTAAAATTTTATTAGGTTAACAGAGGCAACGATATAATATATAGCACATATCTGTGTAAATGTGCGTTCAAGTGAGGCAACAAGTATATAAGCAATAAAACTTCACACTTTATGAGGCCATATAACTGATAGCTGTGATTTTAAAGCGTGTTTAATTTGTGGGCTGTTTCGGTTGATTGATGTCGCGCTGCGTGATCTGCTGTGTGATTGACGGCATCAAATTAATGAGCCGCTTACACAGAGCTCTCGATTACTCATAGTCCTGGCGGATAGCAACTCGATACGATACGAAACAACCAGTACATAATGAAAGTAATTTTAGTGATAACTTGACGCTTTTGTTTAGAGTCGTATGTAGCCTTACTGTGTATTAAGTACATTTATCGTAACTAGAAATGTGGAAGGGAATTTTGTTTAATATAACAGCTCTTGTCAGTTCTGCCCATTCACACCAGACGCCGTAGCATCTCTATTAGTGGCAAAAAAGATATGTTCCATTGGTTTGGACACGCCAGGATGATGAATGAGGACAGAGATATAGAAAATTTATGCTGCGAAAGCGAGTAGCAGTGTCGACATGCTGTGCTTATCTGATTTATCGACCAAATAGGGTCCCGTTGAAAAAGGCGACATGGAGCCAACGACGCTCCTTACATAGATTACATTATGGAAGATGATAGGGTTGAATATTTATTTGCGACTTCTTATTGGAGTTTTTTTATGTTTTTAACTCATTTGCATTCATAAAATTAATAGTTACATGAATCCATATCTAGATTAGGGTGTAAAGATTTTGCTTAACTTTTCATTCTTTTTAATAATGTTTTTTTACTATATTATTATTTAACTTCAATTGGAATCTATGCATTATCGGGTACAAAGAGTATACAATAATTGTATTATTTCACGACTGCATTGTATATGACGCTCGCATAATTAGCATTTGGGTAATAATTCAGCTTAACGATCTAAAATCGCGTGCCTTTGCACAAATTTGGCGGCTTTAGGTATCTCTCTGTAATAAATATTGCAGTGAAATTTACTAAACGACTCCAACTAGAAAAACCAGCATATTTTAGGCTAAATAATTTATACAACTAAGCTTTTAACATTCGTTATGTTTAGACATTGATAAAAAACTAAAAGGTATTTATAAATGACCAGCTGTTTCCGTGCGACTTCATCCGCATAAAATTGTTAAAATCTTATTGTTTACATGTGTCAAATTGTCAATTGCAAATGTCAAAATGACATGACATGATGACAACCTTGCTTCCTTAATGTTGGCAACAACTTATGGTCTCTTTCCCACATTAGGGATTTTATCCAAAATATTTAACCCCTAAGTTTAATGGCGTTAAAATATATAGCCTAAATCGTGACGTAAGTGTAGGGATTTTTATTAAAAAACAGTACACTAAAAAGTAACGAAATAATTCCTTGAAAATAGTAAACCTACCTTATTGTAACTGTTATGTCTATATTGTACAATTA
>NW_013526471.1:613183-705133 GCF_000836215.1 Papilio polytes
GATAAAAAAAGAATTATCCAAATCGGTCCACTAGCGGCGGAGTTATGCCGTAACACACATAAAAAAAAAAATAAAAAAAAAAAATATACCGTCGAATTGAATACCTCCTTCTTTTGGGAAGTCGGTCAAAAAAGATTTATTCAAAAATATGCTGTAATTGCTGAGATCTTAAGCAACAAAGAAGTGTGTGTTTACGCTTTATTATAATAGTATAGATTTTAGACTAAAAGAAATATTACAATATAAAGCGTATTGTTTCATATACGATGCGTAAAAAATATTTTAACATACGTTTTACCGTTTTATGACGCATACGACTGTGTTAAACAGATAACAAAGGATTTATTTGACATCAATTTATCTGGCGGAACAGTTCCCGCTATTCGAATTGTTACAGTATCGTATTGTCGTTGTGTAACCTTAGTAGCGTTTCCACTGTCGAAGCATTTGTATGAAATCATCGCATTGTCCTTTACATTCTCTTATGAGAGACGGAGACAACAAATGTTATGAAATCCATATCTGTATCTATATCTACAAATGTACTTGAAATTCTAAGACCAAATGCTTTAAATACTAAGTCTTTTTACAATGAAGTAACCAAAGTTTATCTTTTAAATACAAATTGAAACTTTAATTATGTTTTCAAATATTGTTTAGACTAGTTCGTGGTTTCCAAATACACTTAATTAAAATAAATAGATTCGTATAATTCAAGGCTAACTCATAAGTGAAAATAGATTTTTTTTCTGTCAGAAGCAAAGATTTCTTTGGTTTGAATTTAGTTGCAATGTTGTTTTATTGCAATATTTCACGACTAGCGTTTGCTAGCGACTTCCCTGGCTTGAAATTTAAAAAAAAATAGTAATATAAAAAGCCTATGTTACTCAGTGAACCTATAACTGTCTAATAGTAAAAGAATTGTAAATCGCTAAGGTAATATTTGAATTTATTCGTTACATACAAAAATACAAACCTATTCTCTTTATAGTGCTGTCTATTTTTATATAGTGATAGATTAAAAAATATGTAAAAAGGCAAACTCAAACGAGTAAAAGGTTTGATTTTATTTAATCTATTTTACGGATACAGTTGAAATATTTATTGTGAAAAAATGGCCACTGAAAAAGTATGTTGCGACAATACGTGTTGCAATATTGAGGTCGGGAGTTGTCTGCCGGCCGCAATTGTCACATATACAGTATGTCCTGGAAATATATTGTACGGATGTGAACAAAAAAATTGTACAAATAACATCGAAGCGCAAAATTTACGTAACGTAAAAATTCAACACATAAAAATAACATGGTAAATGTTATTGTTTTAAAAAGATACAGGAAAAGATTGACAAACTTAATAGACGAACTGTGGATAAGAGATTAATTATTAGGAACGTATTAAACTTGATTCTGAAGATATTTTTAAAAAAATACGTCACATAACGATGACCTAAATTTAGTAAAAATTAGTGGCTCTCATATGTTACTTTTAACGTAACTATCAGTTATTTTGTTTTGCGGTATCCTAGATCAAGTTTACGACATTTGAGACTGTGTCATGCGATAAGATAGGTTTTATTCCGCCTTAGGGAAGACCGGGCTTGTTATATAGTTTTGTTATTAAGAAAACGACAACTGCAGTAGTTAACTAATATTGTATGTCGACAATAAAGTGTTTTACCAAGTTTTTTGTACTTTTAAACAGCTAACAAAGTTAGCTACGGACATTGTTCGATTTTGTACCGATTTTGTATTATTTTTTAACCTACTTTCCAATTGGATAAGGTTATCAATGCATATATATATTTTTAACCTCTACTCAACTTTATTTTGTAAAAGAAACTATCCTTTCGGTTTCCGGAGGAAAATTTTATGTGATAAAATCACAAGCTGAACGCTTTAAGCGATGGTGCCTCTCTATCGCTTGTATGTTCCGCTCGCTCATACGCTAGTTCAGGAATGTGACAATGAGTCACATTTTGACGTATGTCAGCGTTCATCGATTTTATAGTAATCAGATAGTAGCAAGCTATCAAGCCGAGGTTCGGCCCTCTCGGGCACCCTTGAATCGGAATGCTAAACGCGTATTGAGTGACAGCCCAAGCCGAGGTCCCCTCTCGTAGACCCTTGAGCCTAGTCACAACATGGAGCCTCAACCGAAGCGATCTAAGTGCTCGATGGCCTTCCAATCCGGTAATAGTAACGAAGTAACGGCTCGTGCTGAACCTCAAGCCGGGTGAATCTATAAATGCCTCTTCAAGGCAAACAGTGGCCATTCAGTCACAAATAAATTATCGATTTTTAAAATTCACGTCAGTTATATTATTTAAGTTACATAATTCGGAAGTCACCTAATTCTTCCACTTGGTACCGTTTTCTGTACAGCATAAAACGAATCCGTGTTAAACAAAGCGAGTATTGTCCGGAGACAATTAAATTATATCAGTAGCAGTGTGAAGTTGCAGCGTATGAACGAGCAAACACTCGGAGTTTTCAGCTGCAATCCAATTATTTATCAGCGTCGCTGTTTGTGAAAGCTACAAGCGATGTATGTAATACTCTATATCATTTGTGGCTCAGTTAAGAGGCAATACCATACTGAATTTTATTTTTAACTAAACAAGTAGAGAAACTATAAAGCCGTTTATGTAATGTTTAACAAAAATAATATAATCATCTCTGATATATCTAACATTTTATAATTGGTAGTTAAATAGAAAAAATAACTAAAGGACAGGAAAGATTGAGCAGTATACTTTATCTTAAAGTTCTGCTAACAAATTCAATATTTGTACCATACATTTAAAATAACACAATTCGAATAAACATTTTTTATATTATATAGATTATTCAAGCAGTTAATATTATTTTAAAGTGGTGCAACAAATTGTAATATGCTTACAGATCTCCGTAAACATCATTCAAGAGCAAAGTCCGTGTAATTGGTTTCATTAGACACCTGCAGTCAGATGGCTTGCGGTGCCGGTAGCGCCCTCTAATCCCAGCCTCCATTCGCCCGCTTAGTTACACCTTCCACGCTCACTTCCGAACAGAACCCAGTAAAAGCGCTTTTATGCTAACTATTGCTCATTTGTCTGTGCATTCCGTTTTCCTTTTGATTCTTTAAGTAGTGGCGGCATAATTTAAAAGGCAGAGAATACTTTACAATTTAAAAACTTCAAAAACTTTATTAGTAAATGCTTTTTTCTTTTCCTATTATGTAATAATAGCAAATGCCAGTAACTTTCTTAAATTAAGTATTGACCGCGACATCGTCTGTGCAGAAAAATATTTAGCATATGTGTTCTTCCTGTGTTCTATACATGTGCCAAATTTAATCGAGATCCGTTCTGGTAATATACTAACAAACTTCCATGCATCAATCTCTTCATTCCATATTCCATTTTTATTTTTTTTTTATAAACATCTATATTTCATATATTTTTATTTTATAACTATTAATGTTCAACTTGAATCGACTCCACACACAACATATGTACTGGCATATTCACAATAGAGGGAAATTATTATAAGTTTCGAATAAGTTGAGTCTGTGAAACGCGACAAATAGTAACTTGTACAATAGAGCGGTGACTGCGGTTACATAAATGGACTAGTTCTAGTAGCGAGCCACAACCAACTAGAATACTAATGTTTTATAGACAACTTGATTATGTTTACGAAGTCATGATAGGAATAGCTGTTATTTTAACCGTTATTTAAACTAACTGTTAAGACAGTGAGAGTACTAATACTGGCATGCAAAGGTGCCACTAGTTTAATCATTACTTAGTGGTTAATTAGTGTATTAACCAATTTTTCAATAGAGTAAAACTCAAGTTACGCAGTTTCGAAATGTTCTTTAAGTTATCTAAACAAAAACATTAACAAAATGTTAAATGTAGCTGGGTATTGGCCATTGATGTTTCTAATTAAAATTTAGTTATTTAAAAAGTACTTAGAGGAGTTAAGATTTTTTGTATATATTAAAAAAACTAACTGTTCCGGTTCAATTTCATCAGCATAAAATTATTTTATTGTTTACATTTGTCCAATTATCAATTACAAATGTAAAAATGGCATGACATGATGACAATCTTACTTCCTTGATGTTGCAGCAACTTATGGTCTAACATTAGGGTTTTTATCCAAAATATTTACCCCCTAAGTTTAATGGCGTCAAAATATATAGCCTAAAGCATGACGTAAGTGTAGGGCTTTTTATTAAAGAAAGAATTATTCAAAAATATGTTGTAATTGCTTATTACAATTACAAATTAATCTTAGGCAACAAAGAAGTGTGTGTTTACACTTTATTATAATAGTATAGATGTAATATCTAAATTTTTATGTGTTTTAAATTAAGTTGCAAGAAAAATAGCAGTCCTTTCCTGAAACATAAAAAAACGATAGTTAACGCCTTGCGCGTCGTTACGTCGTTACGCTGGTGCGGTATGGAAGGGTCGAGATAGGGAACTTTGTGGGGATTAAGCAATTTACGTAACGGTCCAACTACTTACATATATTAAAGACGAATCCCGGTGTATTAACATGTACTTACCAAAGTTGTACAAAAGTTATAGGCCTCTATAAATATCGGTCCAATATATCGACATAAATATAAAATTAATATTGATAAAGTATAAAAAAGTTTATTTAAACATGAATTAAGAAAAATCAACCTTTTTAATAATACAAAAAATATCTCTCTCGAGTGTACGAAAAGAAAATCTTAGTGGATAATCTAAATCGAAAGATAATTAGTAAGTTAATGTCGAAAGATCGTAATTATTTGTTAAAATTCATGGATACGACAGTTAATTTTAAATTATTAAAGTATCAATCTGAATATATCGTTATACTATGTCTACTTTATGTGGAATCGACTTTTTCCATCAACATCAACCTTCTGAAAAGTCAATTTTCTTCTGCACTCACTTTGACAGTTAATAAAAGTCTGATAGAGATGTAATCTGAATTGCTAATGTTATTTTTCTTTAAATTACTTCGCTGACACGGATTAAGGGTGCTATCATATTTAAATATTGTTTAATCAGCACCCTATGACTTTTACGTTCCAAATTCAAAAATTTTCAAATTTGGAATCTTTAAATACTGGCAATTGACACAGCTTAAGTCATATCGACAAACAGTTCTACATACCAGTTATAACTGTATTGGCCTTTTCAACGCCTAAGCTTGTCAAGTGTATATTTTTTTATTATATAAGGTGGCAAACGGCCAAACGGCCACCTGAATCCACCGAAATGGACAGCGACCGCTGCCTATAAACATCCGCAATTGCAGATGCGTTGCCTACCCTTAATTGACGGAGGAGGAGACGCACATAAAGAGGACATTTCCCCTTCCTATGCGTCTTCTCCACCGTCAAATCCACTTTTCCTTCCCATCCTTTCCTCTTAAGAAAAGGGTGGAAAGGGAAAGGGACTAAAATTAGGACTCCGGCACCACACTCATCAGACGAAACGTGGATTGCTTCCTCTTCACGCCTATTTTCTGTGTGATCGTGGAAATACACCGAGGCGGCCCATTCATGTGAAGATGTTAAAGCGGGCAATACCACTGTTGTCAAATATAATCTTAAAAAAAACCATAATGCAAGTTTTGCTTAAAAAGTAGTGCTAGTTAAGTATCAAGACGGATCGGAAGATTATTTCTTAGTAACCAACTACATGTGCATTACTTCAAATTGTAGTCCCATGTATGTATGTAACAGTCGCCGTATCTAACTAACGACCCATTCAAATGATTTAGCATCAAAACAACCGTGATACACGATCCAGTTAAACTTGATAGATTTGTTTATGTTCATATCAATTTAACACTAATTCTAGATATCGATTGACATAAATGTAAAATTCTGATTCAGTATATAAAGCACATGATAGCAATTTTTTAGCTGTGACTAGCTAATGCTCACGAGTTCGGCGACTTCGTCTATGTCAAATTTAAAAAACAATAAACGCCATATCCTATGTTACTCACAGATAAATTACCTTTCTAACGTTGTAAAAATTTTTGAATTCGGTTCAGTAGTTTTTGAGCTATTTCAACACAAACAAAAATACAAATCTTTCCTCTTTATAATATTAGTATAGATTATGTAGTATTGTGATTTGACCAAAGCATTGGTCGATAAAACCACATTTAAACGAAATTACTACGTCAATAGTGAAGCGATGTGTAGTTTTGATATCAAAATAATTGTTGACGCTTTCCACTTTAATAACGCGTCTGTTGTCGTTTGTATTAGAAGTTTGTGAATAAAACATAATGTTTTCAGTCGCTATATCATGGAACATAAAAGCTGATGTGTGGTTTACGCTTTGTGTTAGAGTTGAGCGAAACAGATTTTAAATAATTTCATTATTAAATCGACATTTTACATAACTCACATAATGTAAGATTGTTTAAGAATGTTTAAAGATAAAATCTTTGTAATCAAATAAGGACATTCTATGCAATAAGACCGTCGGTGGCTCAGTGGTTTGAACACTTGACTTATAATCTACAGGTCTTGGGTTCGATTCCCGCTATATACCAACGCGATTTTTCGAATTTTCATATGCAATTTACCCGATGTTTTTACGGTGAAGGAAAACATCGTGATGCAACCTGGACATATCGGCGAAGAAATTCAAAGATATTTGTAACAAACCCGCACTTGGCCCACGTGGTTGACTATGGCCTAGTCACGTCATATTAGGGTAGGCTCCGAGCGCCTCAGTGGGAACGTATAGTGAGCTGGTGATGATGATGATGCAATCATTGTTTATGCATGTAATTAAAGCAAGAAATATTTATTTATAACTATAGTTACAAGAAGCTACGTGTGTCTGGATTATTAAGGCAAGAAAATCAATGTAAAATCATGTAATTATGTTCATAAGCATAATATAAATAAATTTAATGTCGCATTTGTTGCTTTTCCGTACATAAAATTAAAACCTACCTTAAATGTTAACACTAATCAGTTAACCTCAAAATACGCGTTTGATTGATTTCATTGCAATATACATAAAATAGGCGGTGAAATTATGTATGGAAAGATTTTATTCTTTCAGCGGAATTATTTAAATATTTACTTAAGCATTATTCAAATAAATAACTACTAGACTTTTTTTAATTTCCTCAAATTTATCCTGTAAAGGTTGACATAAGGGGAGTTTTGAACTTTTTAAACTCTACCTGGACAAAGTTGCAGGCAACACCTAGTATCCACAAAAGCATTATAAAAACAATATCGCATGTCGCTTATTAACATTATAATTACTGAAATACATGACTTTTCACTATTTCCCTTATCTAAATATGAAATTTTATATCCTTTGTTCGAAATAAAGGAACAAATTACAATTTTTAACATGTTGAAAACCATTTAAAAGCGATTACGAGCAGATGATTTCCGATCGCGTGACGCGCTTCCGGCCGGACGATATGAATAAACAAATAATTCCCGGTAAGGCCGTCGACACACGTGCGGCTGAGACATAAAACGCGAACGTGAGCGCTGGTAATTGCTGTAAACGATCGCGTGATTGCGAAACGCGTCGCTCGACAATATCCGGCAATAGTCGGCAATACTCGGTTAATGATAATACCATTCAATATTGCTCTAAACAAAATGAATACTAGATGAAAAGAATACGCGAACAACCCAACTTTGTAGTTGAATTTCAAAAGATTAATAACAACAACTTATTTTACTTTATTATCAACTAGCTATAACTATATTATCAACTAGCAGTTCCCATGCGACTTCATTCGCATGAAATTATGAAAATTGTTTTATTGATTACATTTGTCAAATTATCAATTACAAATGTCAATGACATGACATGATGACAACCTTGCTTCCTCGATGTTGGCAGCAACTGGTCTCTTTCCCACATTATGGTTTTTATCCAAAATATTTACCCCCTAAGTTTAATAGTGTGAAAATATATAGCCTAAAGCGTAACTTAAGTGTAGGGCTTTTTATTATAAAAAGAATTACTCGAAAATATGCTGTAATTGCTGACATCTTAGGCAACAAAGAAGTGTGTGTTTACGCTTTATTATAATAGTATAGATATAGATAGAATTATAGAAGTAAAAATATGTTCCTTGTGCGTTATTATTGCCAAATTAAAGATATATGAATGTTAATTGTACTGAACTGGGATTTAAATACATACATTTTCTGTTATCTCTATAATATTGGAGATAAAATTGTGTTACAATATACAGTACCCGTTGAGTTGAACGACGGTAATCGATGGCCAAATATTTGACCAACAATCCGGATCGAAGCTATTCGATGCAGTCGGTTTACCAACTCCAATACCAATGGCGAAATAAATGGAATCGTGACAATTGTTACGATTCTTAGTGGCAATTTTATATCCTGTGTTAGTAATCAACTTCTATAGGAAATGGTTATTGTAATTTTAATATATTGCAATTTTCTAGAGTACAGTTTAGTTAAAACTTTGTCAAATATTCTCCAAGGGAAACTAGATATAAATAGAATTTTTTTTTAATTTAAATCAATTCAGTTATGAATGAATTTTAACAATAAACTAACTTCTTAATGGTAACGCATCTGCTGTTTCTTTATTTACAGATGTCCAAGGACGTAGTAGCTCCTTTGCCCTAATATAAAACAAACTGATGAATTTATATACCGATAGGATTAATACTTACAGGATGTTATTACTTATGTATTTAATAACGTTATTGAATACAGAATAATTACTTTAGCTTTCACGCTAATGACATTGATAAAGTCCCCGATAGTGATTATGTTGAATAAAATATTACATTTCAGTCAACATAGATTCCGAAGCGACATACATTTTAATATTATTGATAAGAAATATACCATTTTATGATTAAATTCAACATTTATGCATGTTGATTCCTAAACGTGTAAGTAAAAATTGAGGATTATTATAGTTTTGTTAAAATAGGTTACTCAGTATGGTTTACTTGCTCCTTAGTACGCCTATTACAGATAATCTTAATAAAAAGACTTATTTTCACTACTCACTACACACTAAACACTACACATTACACATTACACATTACTCATTACACATTACACATTACATATTAAACATTACACATTACACATTACACATTACACATTACACATTACACATTACACATAACACATTAACATATAGGTCTAATTTCTTCTTCATTTTTACTAAGTACTACATATCTGTTTATTTTTAAGTTTGTTTGTAAGATTCATTGTGGTCTGTGGCGCTGGGGTCTGGTGATCCATTACACACGGCACGACCCTAGTTTGGACACCAGTCCCTGCCCGAGGGGAAATTAATAAACTATGTTTATTTTATTTTATTTTTTATTTATTCACTTTAGTAGTCTGAAAGCATCTTCATGAATAAATATTAAAACATCAAACAGGGTTAGTCGACGTTTACATGCTGAATCGAACAAAAACTGTCACCGCGAGCACTCTCATTAATGCGTTTCATCTAACTATGATTTATTTTACCGAGAGCTTAATGACACTTGCTCGCCTTTCATCAATCAAAAGGTTGCCACTTCACAAATCTTATAAACTTTTGTCGTATAAAACTCATTATTATGAATGCTACGTAATGTCTACGTAACGGTTACGGCGTAGGGTTGCTACGTTAATTGGCGTAGTCATCTTTTTTAAATCCACAACTACAAACTTCTGTTCTTCTTAACGTGATATGGGATTATATCTATACTAATGTTATAAAAGGGAAAGATTTGTATTTTTGTATGTATTGAAATAACTCAAAAACTACTGGGCCGATTTTAAAAGTTCTTACACCATTAAAAAGCTACGTTATCAGTGAGTAAGATAGGCTATATTTTCTATTATTTTCTAATTTCACGCGGACGAAGTCGCGAGAAACAGCTAGTACAATATAATCTTTAATCATTATACCTTTGGCTTAAATAACAAATGATTGGAAAACGTACTTATTCACGCTATATTCTAGTTACAAATTATTCAATATCTATCTCATTAAAACATATACTAACACGAAAACGATACACATGAAAATCGTATAGCTTTGATCATATGTCTAAAATTATCAATTACATACATGGTATAAATTACTAGTACTTTGGAAAATGTGTAATTTAAGTTATTATTTAAACAAAACATGACTCAAATAGAATAAATATTTCAGTTATGTTTTAAACATCGACGTATGTGTGGCCGATATTTATTGAACAAACAATAGAATACAACGGGTCGTCGTGCACTCATGTTTGATGCTATCGATCTTGTATATTACTACGTGATTTCTGAAAACACTTTGATAATATTCGAGTACAAAGTAGTAAGAATTACTTTGAAACATTGACTGGGTACAATACTTACGGTTATATATTGAAATTCGTACTAAGCGAAGAGAAGATGATGTCAAATTTTCAATGCAATTTGGACTTTAAGAGTGACCTTATAATTTATGATGTTGTATATTTAAATATCGTTTAGTGTTACGCTCGTAACATTATTATAATAGATAAGAAATACTATTAATATTATAAATGCGAAAGTTTAGATACTCGTAGATGTATGGATGGATGTTTGTTAAAGTTTGTAGCTTAAACGGCTGAACAGATTTCGATGAAATTTGGTATAGATGTAGAAGATAGTCTGGAAGAACACATAGGCTACTCAGTTTTTTTTTTCTTTTTTAAAAGTGTATTTTTTATTTCTGTATAGATATGTAATTAGTACGGCCGGTTACAATAATGATTAAGATATATGTTACTTGAGTGCGAAGGAGCCAGCTGAAAATCAGCGCAGGAACGGTTTAGTCCGTCCTGCATACGCTGAGCTGGCTACCTTTTGCCACGAATGTGTTTCCTTTAGAATAAGTCTTTTTATGTTTTTTCTATTTTGTGGCAATAAATACTTTTTCATTTTCATTTTTTTTTTTTTTTATATAACACGCGGACGGAGTCGCGGGCGAAAGCCAGTATTTCATAAATTGTCGTAGTTTATACTAATGCTATTTTAATAATTTTTTTTAAAATTGTATTAAAACGTACTTAAATCTTGGAATTTTTATTCGAAAGTGACCATTTTATTTAAGATTAGTTACCAAAAGTTGACCAGAAATTCTTGTAGTTATACATTTGTGGAGTTTTCACGGCGTACTCACATCTCATGTAATTTAGTGGCACATAGCGGCCGCAATCTTACTTCCAACACACCATTATCCGCGCGCCTCAAATTAACCAGCCGACACTTTATCAGCCAGTAAACGCTCAAGGTTTTAGATCCGCCTACAATCAAGCGAGATAAATGAAAATCATTTATTTTGAGGCGATTTATTTAGTTTCAAGTTAAATTCTCAAGTTTGGTTACATTTATACAACTGAAAAAAAATATTACATTATTTGGTTGTAAATGAGAGTCGGAAATTTTAACACGATAAACCGTATCCCTGTTAGTTACTTTCTGCATAAACACTAAGTTAGTTTTTTAAATTTAATATAAGCCCTATCATTTTAATCATATAAACAAAGGTTGATAACAATTACGACGGATGCCTACACTTATAAAGTCGTTGCCTTGATAAACTTTCGCAGTAATGTGTTCACACTTCGCATTAAACTTTTTCCAAGCGGAATTCAAATAAATACTTAAAAATACCGAGGAGAAAGATTCGTTGTGAAATTAGAAAGCGACCGAAACCCCGACAATACTTGACTTAAAAGCTCTTTGAATTTTTCTCGCTTGTGAAAAGTTTTTAATCGAGCTCTCATATTTTCTATTTTAATAATAAAATAGTTTGCAGCTTTGACAATGTACACGGCAGAAAATAGGAAGCTACTATAGCAAAAGCTTTTATAGATTGGCTGCTGAAATGTATATTTTTGCTGCAAGCTGAAGATACATTTTTATTCTTTTACAATTTTAAGATAAGAAAATAAACGACACGAAAATTATTCCACATGCAAATTATTTATTTCTATACTATTATAATAAAGCGTAAACACACACTTCTTTTCTTTGTTGCCTAAGATGTCAGCAGTTACAACACATTTTTGAATAATGCTTCATTTAATAAAAAATCCCTACACTTACGTCACGCTTTAGGTTGTATATTTCCACGCCATGTAGCTTAGGGGGTAAATATTTTGGATAAAAACCCTAATGTGGGAAAGAGACCATAAGTTGCTGCCAACATCAAGAAAACAAGATTGCCAAGGTTAGTTATGTCATGTCAGTTTAACTATTGATAATTTGACAAATGTAAACAATAAAATAATATTTTATTTTATTTTTATTCATGAAATAGATACATTTTCTACTGATTTGTTATTTATCCAAAGTTTCAAGTTATCTTAATTTACTTGGTCTTAAAATGACCGGTAAAGTAACCTTGCTCCAAAGTGATGTCGCTTATATTGATAAGGGTCATCAAGCTAATAGTCAAGTGCACTAAGGGTAAACCTTAGCGTAGATTTAGTATCTCAAATCAGACAAATCGCTTATTAATTTATGTCTACTTTAAAATATTTTAACATAAATAAACATTCATTAACTTAACATAACTCTATCACAGCGCAGTGTTTGAAGACGTTTACCCAAATTCAAATATTGCCTTAATGAACAGTCGATGAATTTGCATTAATGTATACTAATTGAAACATCTTTAAACGGATTTAATTTGCAAATCTCTGAAGGAATCGCTAAAGCCGTTTGTTTCGTCACAGTGGACCTTGAACCCGCAACTTTGAGTGTTAATATTCGTAAACAATTGCCGAATGAACGATAATAAGGGCATGGCCGTGGCTAAGCTTGCTAAGTACTTAACATTACAACTTTATTGTGAACGACACGCAAATTAATAAATAAGCTGAATTTAGCATTGTTATTTTAAAAAGACTTTTCTTTCAAATTAAATGAGTTCTAATATTGCATACACCTTGACCAATTAGGACTTAAAACATGTACCAGCTGTTGCCTGCTACTTCGTCTACGCTTAATTAGTACTCTATGTATTCTTTCAGATTCTGATCTAATTCTATGGAAAATTTCAGAGAGATCCGCTAAGAAGTTCTGGAGATACATGGTAACAAAAACCATCTAAACTTTTACATTTATAATATTAAAATTGGCAATCGGATCAAGAATCTACATAGAATATGTGGTACAGGCAAATATGTGAATATTATGGAAAAAGAAGAAAAAAAATGTGTATACATGTATATAATAATAGAAAAAAAGGAACTCATTAATATAATAATGATTACGTAACCAAAATAAAAGAGAAAAAAGACATAAACTGTGCAAAAAAGAGTACGGACCGAGTCCGTAGATGTTGAAAAAAAAAATATGTGAATATAATTAAACAGACATCAATAACACTATGGAAGTATATTTTATTGTAAGTTGATAAGAGAATTGAATCAATCATTTATATCAAAAGCATCAGCAATTATTTGTTGTCGCCATTACTTGAATGAGGAAACGCGACAGTATCGAATGTTCTGTTTGCGCGCCAGGGCCGGATTTGCGATAATCGATCGACAAATATTCGACCGACAATTCAATTTCAGCTATTTCCTACAGATGTTTTTCCACTTACGTTTTTTATTTTGTTTTGGATTTAGAAAAATATTTCTGTGAAATAAAATAAGAATGCTTTGTCTTGCATTACCAATTAAAATATTACTGACTAGATTTCGCCTGCGACTCCATTCGCGTGAAATTTAAAAAAAAAAACTAAGTAGCCTATGTCTTATTCCAGACCATACTCTACGTCTATGCCAAATTACATCGAGATCCGCTCAGCCGTTTAGGCTACAAACTTTAACAAACATCCATCCACCCTTCCATCCATCCATCTAAACTTTCGCATTTATAACATTAGTATTAGTAAGAAGTAAGATAATATTAGTAAGATGTGAATTTAAAACTGCCAAAACGCCTTTTGGAAAATATATCTAAACAAATGTCATAAAATACCCAGAATAATATTATGGCAATCTACGTTAATGTAAGTTAACCGGTTTAAGTTTTTTTAGTCATAAAAATAAATAAATTGCGTATTCAAAATATTTGTCCAATATAAAATTCTTTTTAAAATAAAATCAGCACAAAGCGATTATTGATCCCGATTTAATCTTTGTTGGCTAAAAAACAAAAAGATGAAAGATATATTTTTATGAACACGTATGTTTTGTACGTGAAGTTTATTTAAAAAATGCTCCGAACATATTTATTATTCCACAGTGACATTGTATTCCCGCTAGATATTTCGTTGTAATAAATGTTATATAAAAATTCCTACTCTATTTTCACCTCTTGACGTTTATTAGGTTACGGGGTCAATTTGGCGCGTAGCTTATTACTATAAAAAATAATACTTTTATTTATACTATTATTCCATAATAGACGAAATATAACATCAAACTAAAATACCGTTGTCATACGTATATCCACCTTTTCTTTTGGCATCTTTAGCAAATATAATTAGGATACATGAACTTTTCAAACCGTTGTATTCCGTAAAAACGAAAAATAACATCGGAAAATTCACATTTTGAAACCTGCAACTATAAAAGTGGATGCGAAAATAACAAAATGTAATAATTAAATTGTTTTTACGCGACTTCATTACCTATTTAAGTGACTTCATTTCTTCAAGTCAGCTTTGTCAATTAAAATGTAAAATGAGTTATAAAATTGAGAATTAGAAAACTCCGTAAAAATATTACACAAAAAATCTAAATTATACAACGAAATAGGATCTGGCGGCAAATCTCGACGTGTCACAAAAGTGAAATATTGCAGTTTTATAAAGCCGTTAATTGTCGTGTTTACTCAGCGTTAGCTAGATCCCGGCCGTCACAACATTGTTGGGCATTTTCGACTTTATGCGATTACAATACAGTTATATCTTGCTTACAATCTATTTTAGCGTAACCTAATAACGTGACAAAAGAAAGCGGGAATAACAATGACATCGTTATCGCTAATAAGTCATCGTTAGCATAAAATGGACTTCTTTCATTGGCCGTGTTAATGGCGAGGCGACTTTTATTTTTGGAACCATACCAAAACTTCGGAATGTATTCTGCACGTTACAAAATGTTTTAATACACTTATCTTAATTAGCAGAACTAGAATTTAATTATTTTAAAAATGAAGTTCGATATTTAGTTAAACACATGTTTTAACTCTAACCAATGATTAATATGGACGTCAACATGTTTAGAAGTTTCACCATATATCTGCATCACCGCATTGCTTTTTTATTGGTTAAGATCACATTTGTAAAGTCTGCATAATAATCTATACTAATATAATAAAGAGGAAAGATTTGTATATTGGTTGAGAAAATAAGGAGTCAAAGGTTAGAGTGGTATGGGCATGTTATGAGAAGGGATGAATCGCATGTAACAAGAAGGACGTTAGTTATGAATGTGGAGGGGTACATCGGTAGAGGTAGACATAGAAAGAGATGGATGGATTGCGTGAAAGGTGACATGATCAAGAAGGGAGTGATGACTGAGATGACGGATGATAGAGTGCTTTGGAGGACAAAAACCCGGTGCGCCGACCCTACGGGAGTAGGATAAGGTAGGGGAGATGATGATGAGGAAAGATTTGTATTTTTGTATGTATTAAGATAACTCTAAAACTACTTTCAATACAAAAATTCTTTTACCATTAGAAAGATACGTTATCAGTGAGTAACATAGGCTATATTTATTGTTATCACACACGCGAAGTCACGAGCAACATATAGTGTTTCAATAACCATGATTAGACAAAAATCTGCACCATGCGCTAAACAAGGTATGAAAAGGTCGATGTACATTTAAGCTAATATATATTAGTAAGTTCTTAAAGTTTATTAGAGATGAAATTATCAATAATAGACAATTAAAAAGCTAGAAGTATTTTTGTATACAGATTTATTCTATTGTTTAAACAATAATTAATAAATTAATAACACTAAACAATGATTTATAACGATTACACAATACTGTATTCACTTTACTTGTGAATTTTTCATATATTTTTATAAGCATTTAATGTACCAAGAAGTAAATACGAACGATCTCTTTAACCACAGCATTGTGTTCTACAAACAAATGATTAAATTTACCACTGGCATTTCTATTCCGAAACCGAGATGGGGCAAGAGTTCATTATTTAATCCGGGGCTTGTCCCTCCCTGCGCCCCTAAGTACTCAGATGGGCTCATAAATTTTGTTTAGCCGCCGCTTTCCTTTATGAATAAATGGAACTTATGCCTTAAACACTACTAGAGCCCCTTCTTTACGGCCTTTGGAGCTGCTAAATCGTGTATAAGCCTCAGCACATTAACGTTTTACCATTTCTTTATTCTATAAAATTGTTTATGCAAATATTCATAGAATATTTTATGATTATTTTTCGTAATATTTTAAACACAAATTATTACCAAGTATATTTAGGCTAGGTACTTTGTGTATTTTTAATTATAGTTTACGTCTTAATTAAAAAAAGCTATATAAGTAACTGATTGTTTTACATTTGTGTCATATTTCGTCGAATTTTTAAGCCGTTTTGAAGTTGACTAACTAACCATCTATCCAATATATCTGTATTCACAATATTAGTGTAATTTCTGATAAACTATACCTTTATTTTAAAAGCTGAAGTAATGAATCCTCAAGTATCAAGTATTCGTCACTATACAAATACTTTTCAACGTAGTTAACTGATTATGTGCGTAGGATAAGCAGTGTGGGATACACATCGATCATTCCTTGCTCGCAGTGTACAACAGGGTTGTCAAAATGCGGAGAATTACACGCCTACACGCCAACACGGGCTTTATCTTGTTTACTCAGACGGCAACCCTCGTGTCCACATATTTGGTTACGATTGAAATTCGCTACAAAGGGGGATACCTTTTGAATTAACCCCTCCATGTAAACTTGATTATTAGATGAAAAATCTAAACGTCAATTTGATTTTGTTGGTTTTTAATTAATTCTTTCATTTACTTCTCTAAAACAAACACTCGAGTAATAAAATGAGTATTTGTTTTTCATATTTGAAATTGATTTGAAAGGAAATACATGAAAATATTTATTTAGAAACGAATATCATATTACTGAGATTCTAAGAATTTAATTTAATTTAATTTTACAAAATAAAAAAGACACTTTACTGAGTTAAGAACAATCTAAGACATTCAAGTAATAAACATTAATTATAAACATCAAAATCAACATATAGTTCGGTATTTTTAAATAACATGATTTTTAACACAAGAAAGCAATTTATTGTTAAATAACTACCGTGATAAGATTTTTATTCGGTATTTCGTAATGCTGTGCGATAATGCTTCCATTGTTATACTAATGCATTCGACTTTCGTGATTTTTTTTTTTACCAAATAACAATGAAATTCCATTAATGTTTTTAAAAACGGTCAGAACATTTTTCTACATTAACATTTACATAAAGTAAATTAACACAAGTTTTTTTTGTACCAATCCCTAGAATGCATCTCAGTTTTGCTTGATATAAATTTACTATGAGAAATCTACACTAATAATCTCCTTTAGTGACCAATAAACATCTCTGAATGGTACTATAGCAATGTTGCACTTAGCAACATTATGATAAACAATATGCTATGCTGTTTTTAATATATTTTAGCGGTTTCAAAGGAAAAGAAAGAGGGGTCTTAAATGACTTAGCACACAACTCCAGCTAATGGCGCAAGAGGAATCGAGCTCAGGTTGTCAAAAGAGACAAAAATCCTTTGTAATAAAGCACAGTTACGCCGCAGTGAAATGCACTCGTCCCGAGCGCCCGCCGCACCCCCTGCGTACTTCGCACCCCATGCGCCCGTTGCACCCCCCGCGCCCGACGCACCCGCCACGACACTCGCACCCTCCGCGACCAATGCCATGAAATAAGAGACTAATTTCAGTCGATTTAAAAGAAAGCTACTCGCTCTTAAATAAAAAGGTCTAGATCGGAAATGTCTAAGAAACTATTCGGATTGCAAATTCTTTCCTCGAACAGTTTAAACTACTTTATCAAAAGTACGATAAATTAGAAATTTTAAATTAAAAAATTAACACCTAGCTTACATTAGTATTAAATTTTCTGATTAAACTGCTTACTCTTTTTACTAAGTTTTACAAACGTTTTATGATCGACAAAAATTAGACGATCAAATTTCCCTAAGGAAAGAAACACGTGAGTCTTTCAAGTTAAAATTAAATTCCTAGCATTACTTAAACCTAAATGGTTTCTAAATAAAAACGTCTTGGAACGGTTCGATTTCAAAGAATGGAATCGGTTAATTAAACAGATCGCGGCGCGTGGCGTGGAGCGCGCGGCGCGGATTATCCCGCACCCGTCCCTTTTCTCCAACTCCTGCGCTAACAACTTTTTAATACGTCCTTTTTCTTTCAATCCATTAGAGCGATTATCATCATGAATTCTATAAACCTAAGAGGTTTTCTCCGAATTGAAATGATCAAAGGTTTTCCCGCACTTGATTGACCTTTGTGAACTTTCAGATTCTACGAAATTAAATGTTACTTTTTAATTACGAATGGTACGCTAAATTTAATCTGTTTACCTTATATACTTCTTTTTAACTACTAAATAAGCAGTTATTCTAAGTAAATGCGATGTCTTAAAAGTTTACGTTCACGTTTGATTAGATCATAACAAAAAAAATTGTGGAACAATGTATGTAAATCAGTGCGTTATCAAAATAAACTGTTAACGCTTTTCCTTATGACGTTAATCACTACGATGAATATCATAACCGTTACGACATTATTAAGGAAAATGTACAAAATGAAACGTTTTATATTAAGACAACATAAACCCGAAACAAATGTTTTTAAATTAGGTTGATATTGTTGTGGCATATTTTGCGTTATAACGGATCCCTTGTTTAACGTGTGCTGGTGATTAAGAAAAATTGATATTTAACTACGTTCCGTGGCCTTAATACAATATTATGCTTAATATGCTAAGAAATGATTAATGAAGATTTTGGATCTACCGGTAGTTCAAACATAAGTTTTTTTTTATCATGAAGTGGCAAACCAGCAAGCGGCCACCTAAATCCGCCAAAATAGAGAAGCGAACGCTGCCCATAGACATTCGCAATAGCGGATGCGTTGCCTACCGTTAAACGACGGAGGAGGAGACGCACATAAAGAGGATATCTCCTTCCAATACGTCTCCTCCACCGCCAAATCCACGTTACCTTTACTTCCTATTCTTATGAGAAAAAGGGTGGGAAGGAAAAGGGACTAAATTTAGGCCTCCGGCACCACACTCATCAGACGAAACGCGGAATTGCTCCCACTTCACGCCTGTCTTCTGTGTGGTCGTTGTATTTCACTGGACGAGCCGACCCATTCGTGCGAAGATGTTAAAGTAGGCTTTACCACTGTAAGTAATAAGTAGCGTTTATTCAGTTCTTTTTTTTTAAATTAATTTTTAATATCCCTGGCAAGGAAGCCAGAGCCATTAACAGTCTTTATTAAATTCATTTGCAATATTACATTTTTTATCATTTTACTTTTTATTTTTACAAATTTTATTGATACGAGCGAAGAGACGTTAAGATTAAATAAAATATTACTAAGACTACAGGTACAGTATTGAAATTATGGACATTATTAAAATTATAACGGGTAAGATGAAATATAAAATAAAATACTATTCAGATTTACAACAAAGAAAGACGTCACATAGTGTAATTAAGACAGTCTGCTGCATAAAAATTTATATATTTACGAAATCAAAAACTCGTATACATCTTCAAAAGTACCTATAGTGTATTGGTATGTAGCATGTATCTGTGTAAAACTGAAGGCACATGTATGTTTATGCTGACTCTATAATACATTTTATATCAAAAACCGACACAACTTGGAAATATTGCTTCTTCAACAAATCGAATTAAGAAATAAGAACAATCAACAAAAACAGTAAAGCCCTGCAATTTTCTGCACAAGTTTACAAAACACGAAGTTTTCACAACAAAGTCGTTTCGGTATACTTCGATAAAAATCTCCGTAAACACCAAAATCCGTACCATAAAGTAGCACTAAAGTTATGTAAGGCTCAAAATCTTGCGGAACTATAAAACATTTAAGCCTCGACCGTAACTTGAAGCAAGTTTCATGTAACCCGCTGAAACCTCCGCTATACTAATAAACTAACTGAAAATTTTAATATTGAAACAATGTTATAAACATACAAAGGCATGCAGACATGCCTCCAGGAAAACCTTTCAACATGCAACATCACTTACCTGTTACATTACTTTGACATTTATGTTATATGCCAATTATCCTACTCATATTAATGGGCGCACACCTTTTACTAAACTATCACACAACTGTTTTGTCGCTTACACTACTCGATTTTGAGTTGTGCAACTAACCATGTGCTGTGAAACAATCGACAATCGCACATCAGTTGTGCGATAATTTAGTCAAACTTGTGCGCCCGATCTAAACATTATTAATGCGAAAGTTTTTATAATTAGGTATTGTTAGAAGGTATCTCCTAAACGGCTGAGATTTCCGTGAATAGGCATAGATATAAAGCATAGTCTAGAAGAACAGATGGACTTCTTAAGAATTTTTAGTTTTTAAATCCGCGCGGACGAAGTCCCGAGTGACAGCTAGTGAAAATGATAATACAAAGCTTTTAATAACTTTGTTTTCATATCAAATCTTGTTTTGAATTACCTATCGAGCTTTACATCAATTTATTTACAAGTGCTTTACGAGACTATTTTTTTCTTTGGGTCGTTTATTTAATTTACACAACACAGTAATACAGTCTATGAAGATTACAAAAAATAAACAGAGTCGGTGACTAGTTATCCTTAGTTTATTGCCAAAAATAATCTCAAACTCAGTGACCAATTAACGACTCGAAGTGCGGGAGTTAGTCTTCTATTGCTTGTACTGCAAATGTAAACATTCCTTCTATTACTGAATTAAGTTAATATCTTGTATACTTACACCATTTTTAGAATACTTTGTATCAAAAGTAACGTTTTATTTAACAATGCATTACCTCTGAGGTCAGCCGGAATTTCAATCCAACCTAGGTCACGCAAACTCAAAACATTTGAAAACATTTTTAAAATTTCAGTTCCCAAGTATAATCCGCACTCTACGTAAAACATTTTTAACGTGCAAAAAACAGTGTTTAAAAACTATATTCTCTTTTATTATTTTTTAATTACAAATCTTATTTAAACGTTGCCATAAAAAATAAACCATGTTCCTAACATATAAATGAAAAAAAAATTGGTAAAATGTAGTAATTTTCTAACAAGCCTAGATATTGACTCAAAATATAAAAAATCCTTATATATTAACAAAAACGTAGCGAAATATGACATTAGTTAGGTAAAGATGTTTTTATCCAAGGTTGTGGTCACGAGGCAAACATTTGGCGCAATTTATCCAACTACATATACTCTGAGTTTCTGGGTATGTCCATTATAAGCTTGTAACCTTAAAGTACGGACTATCGTTGGTATGATTCATATATTATTCTTAGTATAGGTGTAGATTTAAACTCAGTACTATCGAAGAGAGAAAACGACAAATCCAACAGACGTATATTTAGTTATATTAATAAATAATAACAGTTTGATAACCATGACAGACATTAAACAAGACATTAAAAAAACTTAATACTTCTAGAATTTCGTAACCTAAATTTGACATACGAAGGCATACAATTCACGCCTTAAAAGGCATTGACACATTGTATTTAATGTTTGATATATTCAGATTTTTTAAGGGTAGCAAGTCATTTAGCCTGTTTCACTTAAAGATCTTGTGATTTAAAAATCTTAATCATACTAATATCATAATTCATACTAATATTATAAATGCGAAAGTTTAGATGGATGGATGTTTGTTAGAGTTTGTAGCCTAAACTGATGAACGGATTTTAAAAATTTAGCAAAGATGTAGAGAATAGTCTGGAAGAACACATGCTTGCTTTTGCTTTTTTAATTACACGCGGACGGAGTTTCGGGCGATAGCTAGTTGTTGTCATAAAGTACAAATACAAATTAAAAATATGCGTATATCCTCGTATCATGCATCCGATATGGTATCTTTTAAATATGAAGTATGCTATAACATAAAATTCATGTTACAAATGTAATTGACGTAACTATTGCATAATTATTTTCAACTGCTATTCGTCTCGTATTTATCTTATACTTACATAGATTTTAATGAATTTCTGTAGTAAAAATATATCTATTTTTTAAAGTGATGAAGAACCTACTTACCCACATAGTGTCACTTCTAAAGATCACGTTCTCAATAATTTACATATTTTTAATACACTTTCAAACGTTAAAATGTGTACATAATTAAATTAAAATGAAAACTAAAATCATTTTAAAAAATATCAGTCCATTTTCGTTTATCGTAACGCGATACGTCGATCGTATTTCGTATACGATAGTTGGGATCGCGGTAAGGTCGCACGTCTATCTCCGTCGACGGCTACCTATCGACTGACAGTAGAGGACTCCCACAACATGTTTCGGAGCCTCTGCCAAGCTGCAGTGATAACGGCGCCTGCGTAATGCAACTTTCCTCTCGTTACTTCCCTTAACAAATATAACTCGCGCCTCTTTCAACCGATTCTGACATTTATTAGCAAGGTCTGACAGTAAAACCGTCAGAAGGCTAGTGATGGCTTGTGATTACATGTTGAAATCGTTTAAAGTTTGAAAGCACATGTTGACAAGTTAACTAAGTTCGAAAGCCGAATTTCCTTGGCTTTTTAATTAGGTGGATTGATGGAACAAGTTTTGAAAGAGTTTGTCAGTCTGTGTATAACTTGTTTTTAACGATGTTCTCTAAAGATCATACCAAACGATTCAATATATTTTTAGAGGTTATCTACCAATTAGTTTATGTGACCCTTTTTCATGTATTTCCTAAGTTGTTGCTACACTGTAAAACAGATTAACGCTTTAGTCCTAAGTTATGTCATATGCACAAAAACCAAGTACCGTATTATAAGTAATTATTTACGTATTATTATAAGTAATTACGTAGTATTATAAGTAATTATTTTACGGCTATTACTCATGTCTATTACTGTTTTATTTATTTTATCTTATTTTATTTTATTTTATTTATTTACGGATAACTTACAGCTAGCTTAAAAAACAATAATAAAATAAACAAAAAATGAAGGCCAATTACAAGTTATCGCAGATAGTCACAAGTCTGTTACGTCTATTTTTCCGGTGGTGGTCCCTACTAGTTTCGGACCCTTCAGGGGTCCTTCTTCAGGATTTCTTCTTCTCACAGAGGTGCGACGCAACCGTAACACTCGCTCTGAAGAAAACCCTGAAAGGTCCGAAACTAATCGGGGCCGCCACCGGAAAAATAGTAACAGCCGTAAAATAATTAGTTAGGCTTATGATTGTCTAATATACTTAAGGATTACGTTATTTGAAATGATATTAAGAAACGAATCAACATTCCAAGCCCCTTTATTATCACGAAGTCAATATTATGCAAGGCCATTGAAAGAGCTCGTCGTCCCCTTGTCGTGTATCTGTGAACGCAAACTCCCAGTGGTTATAAGATATCACCCCGTTCCATTCACCCTTACAGTTGATACCTCATAAATTATACTTAAATGCTTTGAAACGGTTTACATTATTGAATTCATTTAATTCCTTCGAAAAGGGTAACATTTAATGAAATGTTTAGTTAAATTTTTATATGGTAAAATTATGTAAACGAGAAGAAAGCGTTGTGTACAAGCGAAAAGTTTGTCTTTATTTTACTTCTTTACGTAAAATGATGGTGATTGTATATCAAAGGTCTCTTGATTAATAAATTAAAGGAAATAAAAGGAAAAGGATAGTAAAATTAAAAGGGAACAATATAAAAATGCAGAACTCGACTCGGCAATATAAATAAACTGTTTCCATTTGTAAGACGAAGACCTTCTTAAAGGACGGAATGTAATTCTTTAATTATAAAATGCAAATTCAGTGAAATCTGTGATAGCTATCGATGCGGCCCGGGGGACGTTTATGGGGTGGAAAGTTGATAGAGTACTAAACAGTTCTCCGGGAAATGGCGAAGCGTTTGGCCCACGCACTTTTATACGGGTGCTTTGACTTAACTTCTGATTAATGTCACTTGTGTAATTTCAAATTAAAGAATTCTTCTAAATGTTGTCTGGCAATTTATTTTTAAAACGCTCATTAAAAAGGACTCTACTAAAAATGAGTAAGATCACGAATTGAATAACATCTCAGTATTCTAAATCGAATAAATACACTACAGCAGGTCAATTTAAAAAGAAATGAACATACATTTTCAAATGCGTAAAACAATATGAAAAGCGGCATCCTATTATTCTGTCGAAACACAAAGCTAATACAAAAAGTTTCGTGTTTTTAGATATAATGCTATATCGAAGGGTAATAGTACAAAAGTTTTTATTTAATATAGCAAACATTACATGTGACATCAACTGTTATTTAAATATGTTACTACATTGGATGAGCCTCGGATTTACTTGTATTCCTAAGACGACAAACTTATGCGTGTTGGTGAAGCAATAAGGGAGCAGCCGACGCCATTCAAAGCAATTGCTTTCTGATATTTGATGTGCGGATTCCCCGATACATTATTCTCATCATATAATGAAATAAAAAAAGTCACGCGATTCCGCATACGTATCATCATTCTAATATTAAAAATGCGATTTGGATTGATCATTGTTTGTTACTACGTGTCTACAAGACGTCTCATCAGGTATCGATGGAATTCGATAATTTTAGTCTATTTCCTTTCCCACCATTTTCTCACACGAAGAGGATGGGAAGGGAAAGTGTATATGACGGTGGAGGAGATGCATAAGAAGAGGCAATATACTCTTTATATGCGTCTCCTTTTCCGTTGATTAACGGTTTTCATTCGTATAAAAAATACAGACTTGGAACATAATCTGGAAGAACATATAGGTTACTTACTATTTTTTTAAATTCGGTAGCAGTTGCGGACATAAGTTAAATACATAAATGTACCTAACCTAACCTAAATCCACTAATTTAAATAAAAAAACTATTCATTAAAACCAAAACATTCTTCAAATTTCCATTTAAGCGTTCAATCTTGTCTAATATCGATTATTTTATTTTTTATTTTTTTAATAAAAAGGTAGCTTCATTTGTTTTCCTTTATTCTAATGTAACGATATTCAAAATACGTAGGAAATACAAGAGCTCGTGTAGAGTATTTTTTGCACTGCGCTAAATAATAAATCTTAACAGAGGAGGGTTCGATGAGGGGACCCGAATGTAAATCCAATTTTCTTTCCCCTGATTTTTATTACATTTCATGATTAAATTGTATCATTTATACGTCGCCATGTTACACGGAATGTGTTTCAATAACGTTATACATTTTTTTTATAAAAGTTCCACACATAATATAGAACTGTAGACCAGATATTTTGCAAATCAATTTTATAATCCTTAGTCACATTTTATACAAAATTTTGAAAAAATGAATATTTTTAAAATTGGTTTATAAGTTTAAAAACGCTGTAAAGCTATAACCAAGTTATCAGTTTCATGTTTTAGTAACTTTTAAAGCATAGGCCTTGGTATGACTATAGAATTTTTATTTAATTTTGACAAAACATATCAGGCGCTTTTGATGCTAACTTTGTAGATACAACAATCTAATCATTTCTTCTGTATTTTCTACGTAAAATAGTAATAACTTCAACCACTTTAATAATTCAACCTCAATTCCACGCGCACTTACCATATTTGAAACGCTTATTTTCCGGTCTCCTTGTGCTTGTTGAAAAAAACTAATTCGAACATAATGCCCGCCGCCTTTTAAATATTAAACTTTTCTTCAATACAACAATTATTACATGCAGTACTTCAATGTTCTAGAGATTTTATTTAAAATTTAAAATTAACAATAACTAAATTGTTTCTCTTTCTTTCCTTAGATTTAAATTGGTTCAAATGCTTTTATCATTTCTAACGCTTGTGTTCTGCAAATTAAGTAGAACATTAAAAAAAAAGATTTGTCAAACTTTACACTTAACTCTCATGTTGTAAAAAAAAGTATATGATTTCTTTTTTTTATTATTTTACAAATAAATTCTGCAAATTCATATTGACGAGCTACTTCCTATTAAGATAAATAGATATTTAATATTTTTTCGTAGAAGTTTCGATACTCAAACGTTTATTACATTTTGGACAGTAACCCATTAAACCATTTCTACAAATTGTACAAAAAAAAATCAAAATACATAACACAAGTATATTTGTATGTTCGTGTAGGCAACTAGGGGGCAGTTACACTGAATAATTCCGATATAAAAGGCAAAGCCGACGACCGTTGTCGGTATTTCAATGCATTGCTTTTGAATAAAAAATCCTAATGGCGCTTACAATGTACCAAGCTGTACATAATAGCCTAGTATGTGCTATTTAAATTTTTATTGTAGTAAATATACAGGTTTTGTATAGTTCGGTCAACGTTGTATAACAGTATATTTTGATTCATCTAAAACTGCCGTTTGTCTTCAAAACGCCTGCAGTTTTCTGGATAATCTATACTATTATTATAAAGCGTAAACACACACTTCTTTGTTGCCTAAGATGTCAGCAATTACAGCGTATTTTTATTAATTCTTTTTTTAGTAAAAATACCTTCACCTGAGTCACGCTTTAGGCTATATATTTTAACGCCATTAAACTTAGGGGTAATTATTTTGGATAAAAACTCTAATGTGGGAAAGAGACCATAAGTTGCTGCCAACATCAAGGCAGCAAAGTTTGTCATCATGTCATTTTGAAATTTGTAATTAATAAATTGAAAAATTTTTATAACAATATAAAATTTTCATAATTTCATGCAGATGAAGCCGCATGGGAACAGCTATTTTTTATAAAAATTTAAAACACTGAAAAAACACGTAGCTAGCCTACCTATTGTTGATATAGAATAGTGATTGTGGAGAGGATATACGTGTTGTTAATGAATTATTTAGTTTAAAAATATGTGGTGCTGTAAAAAACAGAAACAGATATTCTGTAGACAAACTATCCTTCGTAAATATTTGAAATTACTTTAAAGGACACAATTATTTTAAATGCATTCTTATTATACAGGAATGTAAGCTTGTGTTATTACTAAACAGGAATTAACATTTAGTAGTTGAATTTTAAATTTTTAGTAGTTGTGTCTTCCAATATTGGAACATCTGTACAAAGTATATTGCTATTTCAGTTTTTTCAAAGGGAGTAAGAGGAAAGAGAGTACGTTTGTGTTAATGTTTTGACAATGGAACTCAAACTAAAGTTGACTTGTTCATTTACATTCAGAGTGGCGACATTGGATACGATCGGCAAACGTTTAAGCTCCCACGTGCAACGCCATTGTACTGAACAAACATTCGAATTCTAATACTAAAGTGTTGTAGATACTACACTTAACTACCTCTTGCCATGTATTTGTTTAACAAAACTTGTGTTTTTATATTTACACGTTTGTGTGCATTTTTATAATAGATCTAGCTTACGTCTGCGACTCCGCCCGTGCAGAATTAAAAAAAACAAATGTTATCTACATCTATGCCAAATTTTATCGAAATCCGTTCAGCCGTCTAGGCTACGAACTAACATCCATCCATCTAAACTTTCACGTTTATAATATTAGTATGAAAAATGTACAAATATTTTAATTATTTATTATTCTTGCTTTAAACTCATAGATAAATGAAGTAATCAAATCTTAAACACATGGCGTATAAAACATTTTTAAATATGAAAACTGTTCTAGGCAGCAGGTATACGAAGGCTAAGCGCCATCTGCGCTCGGCCACCTCAAGCCTGGTGAAAATGCCTCTTCAAGGCAAACAGTGGCCATTCAGTCACAAAAAAAATAAAAAAGGCAACAGGTGTGTACAACAATATCCCAAACAATATCACGCGCATTAATTTCCAGATCCCAGACTCAGCATTCACCTTTGATTTCGCTGAATTTTATAAAATTGCATTGAATAAAAAATCGTTCATTTATTCCAAAGGCACACGACTATAATTATATGAAAACATCAAGCTTTTATTATGTCGTTTGAATTAAAAAAAAATTGTACATTTTAATTAACATTCCATTAAAATATATTTGCGATAGTTGTGTAAATGAAACTGATGTAATTTCTTTAATATCTTAGTTCTGTTCACCTGTTAACCCTTTCCGTCCTTACAAGAATAGGATGGGTTGCTGAGGTAGGGGAAATATCCTCTTTGAGTGTCGTCTCCTTTATTTTTAAAGGTCGTCAATGCATCTGCAAATGCGGACGTCTATAGACAGCCATCGCTTATATGGCATATTGCGGTGGTCGCTTGATAGATAAATAAAAACATTACAAAAAATAAGGTCGCGTTCAACACAGCGACCAATTAATATAGATTAAAATTTTGAATGCACAAAATTGGGTCAACCATTATATAAATTCGGTAGTTGATTCTGTCATTTACAATAGCCTGTACGAACATCAAATTGATTGGTGAAAAGCATTCTGAAATATTCATAATACAACCGAAACAATAACAAAAACAGAAACGAAATCTTCATAGATATTACAAAAGCTTGAATGTTCTCAAAACAATGAGGTAAATAGGTCAGAAGACTACTTCGGGAAATTACTATTCATTTCGCTTTAACCGAAACTCGTTGTTGTAAAATATTTAAAACAAAAGGATTAAAACTGTTAGGCTATATGAAACGATGTTTGAAATATTAAAGGGGCAATGGCGTACCCGGCGTTACTAGCACGGAATGCGTCGTCCTCTCTCCCGTCTCCCCAGTTACGATGCGTTTTGTTTGAATAATAAATTTTTAATCGAGAAATGGAATTACAAAACAAATTTAATCCTTAATGAAGATTGGATCAATATACATTTCATTACTATTGCTTTATCGTTTATCTATTTATGTATTTTATCAATTTTTACGTTATTTACAGGCAAAGATACCTTTATGATGCAGACCGCTATTTTTAAAACATTTTAATTTTGTACAACTCATGATCATAGAACGTAAATAAATTTGTAGATCATATTTTAAATGTGTAATCAAAGAGTATTTTACATTTTTTTTTGTAATATAATTTTCGGCCAGAACGTCATCATTATCTCCAAGGAGGATACGTGTCAATGAGTAGTCACGTCTATAGTTATAACTCCTTCACGCACTCTATCCCAGTTGGACGAACTTGCTTAATCAAACGCCTAATTACATACGTGAGGTTGGCCTTGGCTACTGTTGAAAGTAACTCTGTGTAATTCAAGGTCACGTCACTAGAGAAACGAAATAAAATATACCGAATGATTAACTAAATTTAACAATGAAATTAAACATTGCTAACCTATAGTTACCCCCACTGGGCTAGCGTCATAATCCAATAGGGACATAAGCGGACCGAACTATAGTTAATTGATAATTTGGGTTGCCAGAATAATTTATTTCATTTACATGACATAGCGATCAAATGCATTAGAATGTTAGTTAATTAGAATGCAATATCTAGAAGAAAATGGGCAATACACTCATAGTATGCAACCATAATTTGATCAAAAACAAACGTTGATGATGGTAGATATTTTGGCTACAGTTCCGCGGTTGTGATCATTTTATAGAAAATAATATAGCAATTTTTCGTTAATCTTAAAAAGCGCGAGATTTAGTGTTATGCCACACGAAATGAAAGTTGAAATATTAAAACGCCTGTAGGCGCTATTTCTCAACGTTTCTAGTATAAAATGCGCCCAATGGGACCGCTGCCAGTATTTCAATGCATTTCATTTGAATAATAAATCTCTACAGCGGAGTTTCTGATGGGGGTAACTGAATAAAGTTTTAGTTCCATTTTTATAAATATTTAATTGTTATACAGAAGCAAATCAAATTTTGGGATTATTTTTCTCTGCTTCTTCTCATTGCTTCTCTTTATGCTGATAGATAATACATACAGATTAGCTATAGACAACAAACAGATAACCTGGTACGCAAAAAACAATCTAACAGTGGTAGTGCCCGCTTTAACATCTTAGCACGAATTGGTCGGCACGGCCGGTGTAATACCACGACTACACAGAAGACAGGCGTGAAATGGAAACAATTCCGTGTTTCGTCTGATGAGTGTGGTGCTGGAGGCCTAATTTTAGTCTTCTTTCCCTTTCCACCCTTTTCTTAAGAGGAAAGAATTGAAAGGAAAAGTGGATTTGACGGTGGAGAAGATGCATATGAAGGGGAAATGTCCTCTTTATGTGCGTCTCCTCCTCCGTCAATTAAGGGTAGGCAACGCATCTGCATTTGCGGACGTTTACGGGCAGCGGTCGCTTTCCATTTCGGTGGATTCAGGTGGCCGCTTGCTCGTTTGCCACCTTATATTATATAGAAAAAAAACTGATAACCCTGGTACGCAATAACCTAAGTTTTAAAACAAAGCGACTAACTCAGACTAGAATCAGTTTCAATGCTTTTAACGCTTGTTGTAAAAATATCCGCGAATAGGCGCTTATAGTAAAGTGTAGGTAAAAGTTATAACACTCTAAAATCGTCTCTATCATCAACCGTTTTACCGTAGCACTTGAGACACAATATTTAGTTAAGGCAAACTCTTGTAAATTCACTTTAAGAGTGAGTCACAGTAAATAACCCGCGGGACATACGTGATGGGAACAAACGGCGAACTCTTTGTTCAACTTGCATAGTAGGAAATTGTTTTAAAGAGTTTGTAGGCGGAGTGCTTCCTCTTTACAATAACTCTCTTAGTTATATTTCTACCGTCTGTACTGAAATATAAAATTCTCATATTTATTCCCTCATTGTCTCATGTTAATGCGAAAACATTTTCCCATCACACAGGGCACTATTTATGTACAATTAAATTGAATAATAAACATTGAATTTTCATGTAACATTAGAATTAAATAGCAAATAAGAAGACGTAATAATTTAATTAGTGATTTTCCATGTTAAAATAAAAAGTGGCTTCGTCACACACTTTTTTCTCTTAGTTTCTTAAAAAAGACATGCTACTTAATAAATGTAAATAACTAAATAGTACGTTTCAATTGAATTTTAAGAAAACTGTAGAAGCTATTTTATTTCTAAAAGAAATAAAGTCCAGTCGTACGCAGTCACAAACAGAACGTCCCGAGAGGCGGACGTGCTGTGAGCAAATACAAACTGATAGTTAACTTTTATAGCAGACAACCTCTTTAAATCCCAAGCTCATGGAAATATTTTATTTATCTCAACGTTTTAAAAACATATCACGTAAAATATTATATATTACTAGCTTTCGCTCGCGACTCTGTCCGCGTGGAATCAAAAAAAACAAAAGTTAGTAGGCCTATGTGTTCATCCAGACTATCCTCTACATCTACACCAAAAGTTCATCGAAATTTATTCAGTCCTTTAGGCTACAAACTCAAACAAACATCCATCTATCCATCTAAACTTTCGCATTTATAATATTGGTACGATTATTATGATTACTTAGTGTAATTGGACATGGAATATTTTTTTATAAGTGCTAAATAAATGTACTTGCTCATTTAATAATTAACAAACCATGTTTAACTATAATAAATATGTACTCGTTGAAGAAGTTCCAATAAGAAGAACAGAATTAAAATTAAACAGGGACGAGAAAATGTGAATTCATCGAACATATCGAAAACTCTATAGCATATTGTGAAATCTTACTAAGGTACAATAGCGGAAATCCACGGTAATCACCTTTCAGAAAACAGTGTCTTGTAAGGAACAACCACTGCTTTTTATAGATATCTAAAAGCTGCGTCCTATTGGTTATTTCATGTCGTAATCGCAATGCGTTTAGAACACGCAAACGAATATAATTTTGAAAATGGAACACTGCTAGATTTCCTAATTGTACATCTCTTATTAAACCTACAACATTTAACAGCTTCTAAATTTAGTTTAAAATAATAAAAAACTTTACTTCCCAAGCATTTCACCAGTCATGCTCTTTTTATTGTAAAACTAAAGTAAAATCCATTCAAATGTGGAATTTATTCGTGAGATCATGCGAGCGGATGAGCGGTTTATTTTTTAAGGCCGAATAATACTTCTAAAGTAGTTGCTCAGTGAGTTCACATTCGCAATGCTTGCAGGAAGCATAAGCACATAAACGGATGCTTTATAAGTTAACTTAAGTGCACTCAACTGATTGCGACGAGCGAATAAAATGGAATTGAGTTGAACCATAAAAATATTTTCATACCAAACTTCACATACAAAAAAATGTTTACTATCTCTGTTCTGAATTGTTAAACATCTTTAATAGTTAAAAAGTGAATATGAAAAATGTAGAATATTCAGTCATGAATTCAACTTCGATGAATTTTATTAAAAAAAATAGTTTTCGCGCCATAAATCATTAAAACCGCCTGTTATTTGAAAGACATGAAATACTGCGAATTCTGATGGTTTAGATTGATGACGTCATCGACAGTGGGGAACATTTTTCATTAAAAACCTGTCACGCGTCTTTCAAAATTGCATTCGATAGCTCTATTGGGAAACTATCGGCGTTAAAACCAACACATTGATTGACAAATAGCTAAGCCACTTATATCGTTGAAAGAATATTGATTTATAAACATCCCTGGTATTAATGTAAATGTCCAATTATTCACTTTTACCGTAACATACAATACTGTTATTGGAAACAAACTTTTTTACATTGGAATTTTATTTAATAACGAGCTGTTGCCCGCGACTTCGTCCGCGTGGTATTAGAAAACATACGAACTATATAAATAACAAAAAGCTACGTATCCCTCGGGAACAGGACATTTCTCGGGGATGAACCTCATCCCATGTGTACTCCAGACTTTGTTTTATATCTGTGCCAAATTTCAAAAGGATATGTTAAACCGTTGCAGAATGATCGAGTAAACATTAAAAAAACTAAATTAACGAATCCCATAGGAACCGTAACTATTCCCGGGATAAAAAGTAGCCTATGTGTTCTTCCAGACTATGCTCTAAACCTGTGCCAAATTTCATGGAGATCCGTTCAGCCGTTTAGGCTACAAACGCTAACAAACATCCATCCATCCATCCATCTAAACTTTCGCATTTATAATATTAGTAAGATTAGTAAGATGTACATTTAATAACCTTTTTACGGTATCCATGATTATATTGCAATTTTTACCTAAACATTAATTTTTTAACGTAGAGTTAAATTTTAAATTTCCTAAGTTTAGTTAAGGTGTGCTCTAGAGTGCAAGGTGGGCTCTTTGTTATATCTTTAGATAAAGCACGGCCGCACTTCGTTCAAGAGGCGGCCGCCACTCGACTTCACCTGAGATCTTAGAATATTTAATTATTAACAGCCGGTCACCCAGTACTTAGTCAGCGTTAATAAACAATATCTTATTCAAAACCTAGAATAAAACAGAGACAACAAAACATATTTATTTTTTAATTGGTAGGAAACGAATGCTTATCCTATTTTTAGATTTATTTTATTATTATAGTTAGTAAGTGGTAAAGTTGTGGATGGCACATTTACTCAATACTTTTGAATTGTACTGTATGTTTTTTTTTTCTTGTGCTATTGTTCTTTTACCCCAATAAATGAAAAAAGAAAAAAAAAGAAACTTTATCAATCTAACCGAACAGCTTTCTCACAAATTGAATGTAAATTAAAAAAAAAGACATCCACGTTTTAATCAATTTTCACAAGTTAAACTACAAAGTACAATTTTACAAATAACCCAAAATGAACGATAAATACTTTGGAAACTCTGAAGGGTTTTTGACATCAATTAACAAAGAATATTAACGAAATCGCTATAGAAATACTTCAAAGGTTTTGTAAACGATTTACCTTGAGGCAATTCCGAATAAGGTTGTTTAAATTCTTAGGGCCAATGCTCCAATTCCTTTATTGTTTAGCTCGAATTCACTTATTTTTATTTTATTATAATATACTTTGAAGGTTTGTATTAAAGAAAGAATTTCAAATCTGCAGAAATAATTTTCTTACTAATATCATAAGTGCGAAAGTTTGGATTGTAACTTAAACTTCTGGACGGATCTCGATGAAATTTGGCACACATGTGAAGGAAGGTCTAAAAGCACACGTGGACTACTTACTTTCGTTTTTTTTACTCCATACGATGTAATTGAATGCGAGTTTTAAATAATCCTATTAAGCATATTTTACGTATAATTCTGTACTAAATAACTTTATGACATGACTGTTGTTAATGCATGTTGATTTAGAAACCTTTTTTAAATACGTCTGGACTATTATTACTAAGGTTCAATGATTCATAATCACACTTCATACTAATATTACAAATGCGAAAGTTTAGATGGATGTTTGTTAGTTTGTAGCCTAAATGGCTGAAAGGATTTCGATGAAATTTGGTATAGATGTAGAGGATAGTCTGGAAGAACACATAGGCTACTCACTTTTGTTTTTTTTTTTAATTCCACGCGGACGAAGTCGCGGGCGAAAGCTAGTATGTAATAATTCAATGCCTTGATACATACATTGATTTAGTCACTAAGAATATTCGACTCAAACCATTTTCTAAGGATGGAAATAGGTGTTTGAAACGCTCATCTCAATACGTGACGATTAGTCTAAAACGGAAACCTGAGTGTTCCGCCTTATTGGACGTTTGAGTGACTATACCAAAATATCAAATTTGTGACAAGTCTATTCCGGTTTCAATATTATTTATATCTTGGAAATATATGTTATTCGATTTAAAAATATTTGTTTTTCTCTAAACTGTAACATATGTTAAAATCAAACGTTCGTCTGTAACTTTTGTCTAGTAATTTATATATTAATTTAAACCCATATACTACTCGTGAAATTAAAAAAAAAATATAAAAAGCATAGTCTATGTTACTCACAGATAAATTATCTTTCTAACGGTGAATGAATTTTTAAAATCGGCTAACTATTGGACATAGTGTAACTGAGTTGTCCTCATACATTCCTAAGCACCAATTACGTTTTGCATAGTAAGAGCTACGCTCCATTACACCGATTATAATTACATTAGTTATGTTAACCATAGTTGTATGTGCTCATTGAAGGCCGATCTATCCAATTAGATCAGCGGCCGAGCAGACGTGCGCCCGACGTGTGAGATGTAATGCCACTGCATTAAACACATGCCAATTTCTGTGAAATGCCTTGATTATAACCGACATGATGTCCGGGTCTATATGATCGGGGAAACTATAATATTTAGGTAAGAGAAAGAAATTTAATTTTAAACGAGCAAGCGGCCACCTGAATCCACCGAAATGGAAAGCGCTGCCCATAAACATCCGCAATTGCAGATGCGTGGCCTACCCTTGATTGACGACGGAGGAGACGCACATAAAGAACACATTTCCTCTACCTAAGCGTCTCCTCCACGGTCAAATCCACATTTTCTTCCCATCCTTTCCTCTTAACAAAAGGGTGGAAAAGGAAAGGGATTAAAATTAGGCCTCCGACACTACACTGTGCGGAATTGCTTCCACTTCACGCCTGTTTTCAGTGTGGTCGTGGTATTACAGCGGGCGAGCCAACCCATTCGTGCGAAGATATTAAAGCGGGCTCTATCACTTTTAATAAAAGATCTGTGTTAATAAAAGAAATAAAATGCATATCTTCAACGCCAAAGGATCCTTTGTTAAGTTATCAATCTTTACTAAATGTCGAATACTAAACGACATTTAGATATAAAACAGAATTTTAAAATTATGGAACACACACACTTAACTTAATACGAAAATCAGCTTACAGACAAAGAGATAGACAAAGACAGTCAGTAGAATAGAATATTACAAGATTACATAAGTAATTCTGTACTAAATGTTTAATATACCAAACATTGAACTCCGACTTATAAATATTAGCTTTGATATCGACCTTTCCAAGTCAATTATTGCTAATTAGTGTTTTATTTCCTCTTGTAATGTATAAATAAATAGATAAGTACACTACAAACCTTAAGGGTACCGGAATGATTATCTATATGTAATACAACGCTAATGTCCTCGTAACTACGATATTATGTACAAAGGATTACCTTCATAGTTTGTACATTCGTGTAGTAAGTAATTATTGGTTAATAATTGATATTGTAAATCGTATATAACAAATTGTAATGCTTGTTTCATGCAGTGCAAATTTATGCTAATCTTACTAATGTTACAAGTTTTAATGGATGGATGTTAAAATTTGTAGGAAAACCTGCTTAACAGATTTCGTTAAAATATGTGTTCAAGGAGTTTTTAAACGTTTTTAGAGTCAAGCCATTAGAAAAGAAGAAGAAATTGAATTATTCAAAATTAGAACACATTGTCTCCGTTAAAAATAGTTTTATTTCTAAACCTTTTACGATATACAATATGACATAAATGTAGATTCTGAAAAACACATTGGCTACTTTTGATTCCGTATTACGTTAAGCAACGGTTCGTGGCATGGAGTTTATCTCCAAAAAATTTTGGGTTCCCGAGTGATATGTAGCTTTTTGGATTGAGCAACAGCTAGATATATGATTAAATATTACGTAACTACGATATAGTTTAACTAAAAAAAACTAAATTTCTGTATCTGTCTGTACATGTATGATCACGTCGAAAACGTGCAGTTCAGTATTTTAATGTATCGAGTTTTCAACGCGTGTTAGCAGTTAGAAATTCAGTCACGGCCCGCGCACCGCCGAGCTGCGGGTTTAGCATAAAGTTTACTTGCAGCATTCCTACAGAACCTTCATGCCTCCAACTAAACGATCATAAAATTTATTTGTATTTTATTGCATTTTTACTATCATGAAATTTTTACGAAAAATATGAGTTACTAGCTGTTCCCGTACGGCTTCATCCGCATGAAATTATGATTTTTTTTATTGTTTACATTTGTCAAATTATCAATGGCAAATGTCAAAATGACATGACAAACCTTAGCATTCTCGCTTTCTTGATGTTGGCAGCAACTTATGGTCTCTTTCCTACATTATAGTTTTGATCCAAAATATTTACCCCCTAATTTTAATAGCGTGAAAATATATAGCCTAAAGCGTGACCTAAGTGTACGGCTTTTTATTACAAAAAGAATTATTCAAAAATATGCTGTAATTGCTGACATCTTAGGCAACAAAGAAGTGTGTGTTTACGCTTTATTATAATAGTATAGATTTGTTGATGTGGACTTTACATTGTCGTTGTGCTATAGCATCTGCAGTTGGAAGTCAGGGAAGTAATTGAAAGCAAACGGTCGCAGTGGCAAACATCGCGCCGACGATACTGTGTGCATTGTTAAACGATTCCTCTGCACTACAACCCTCAGGGATTTTGTGCTGTCAACGATGTAATAATACGAACAATACATGTTTCTACACGATTGTAACTTAGGATATCTAATACTGATAAATATCTACCTATATTTTATCTATACTATATCTATACTCGTACTTACCGTACTATTATAATTATAATGTATACTTATTATAATAAAGCGTAAACACATACTTCTTTGTTGCCTAAGATGTCAGCAATTACAGCATATTTTTGAACAATACTTTTTTTAAATAAAAACCCCTACACTTACGTCACGCTTTAGGCTATATATTTTCACGCTAATATACTTAGGGGGTAAATATTTTCTTTTATTGACTTTCACTGGAGGGTATCTAACATGGACAGGTATATTATAGCAAGTCACGAGCAACAGCTAGTTAGTTATAAATGTTAAATTAAATGTCTACCTCTTTCCAAAGATTTTCCGTATTTACATAGAAATGTATACTGTTTTACTCAAAATTAATATTAACTGATACCTTTAAATTAATGCATATTCAATTTTGAAAATAACTAATTTATCGCCTTATAAATGTAATGGATCCTTATTGCAACAAACATACATGTAAAACTTCACTATTTCCTTTATTACAACGATCCGACAATTTCAAACTTACGTTTAAATGAGATTAACCCTAGTCTAATTAACAAAACGTATATTCTAGTCGCTTGTAACAATTGAACAGAGCCGATCGAGTTAATTACTCCTGTTTGTGATTCAAAGCCTTCCTTCATACAGCCTTTGCCGGATTTGAAACTGTTACTTAGGTAATCTATTTGTTGGCGCAGCGTCCGCAAAGTTAGCTATGTTTTCAATTAATTAATCTAATATTCAATAATGTTTAGGGTAAAAACCATACAAAATAACAATAAAAATTTGCATTTTTTTGTCTTTGTAAGTAATAAACTAACATATATGACAGGAATTTCATGAATTTGAAATATTAATTACTAACTATATAGTTATAAGGTGTTTTGTTTAAACAAAACAATTACGTAGATCTGAAAGAAACTTGTATATTAATTAAATTATTAATATACAAGCTTCTTTACAATTTACTTACAATAATCATATGTCTTAGACTGGGAATATTTTTTATGTGAGAACTACATTTAATAATTGGAAACGATGTAACAGCCCTGTCTAGCTAAATATCGTCGATGCGAGAGATATCTTAGATTACTGAAGCCGCTAGTTTTCAATTAAGTTGGTAATAAGTTGTAAAATCAAGTGCTGCTTAAGCAAATCTCAACGTTGAAGTGAATTTTGCGTATCACTAAATGTTGAATTAATTCTAATTTGTAATATTGATTTCTAGGAATATAACGTACATTATTTAAACTTACAAAAGTAAACTTTTCCTATTATATAGATAAACTGAAATCAATAAGTATTAAATATTTTTAAAAATCGTGAATAAAATAAATATATCGCAAACATTTTAATTTATCTTCTAATTTCTCATTCAAAAGTTCTATAATTCAGTAGCAATTCGACGAACAGGATTTAACTGGTCCGTCTTCATTTGAAACGGGATCGATTCCGCATCTTGAAGTAGTCCATTTGCATTAAAGATTTAAGATCTAACAATCTGCGAGCTCAAAGCACTAAAATTTCCGCATAGATTTGCTCCTTCCTGATTTAACACGTACCCATAGTAAATTGCAAATCTGCACGTTGCAATCTGCTTTAAGGATTAATATTATACTCAGTTCCAACATAGTCATTTAAATCATGATTTAAAACGAATTTGTAATTTTTTCTTCAGCTTTTTAGTATGGTGACAACTTCTACAATTTTACATTCAATGAAAGAAGTTCCATATTCTAATCTTTAGGGAATAATAAATTAAGATGCATAGTTCTACCTATTTGTTAGTCTTATTCCCAGTTCCCTAGTGGTATCACAGAGATCGTTCAATGCCCGCAGTATCACGAAGCCGCTTTACCATCCATCTGTTTGTTTTCAATTACATATGCGGCTTTGTTGTACACCTGCACACGGCCTGTTTGTTCTCTATTAACATTTATTTATTATTCTCTTTGTCTTGTTGTTTACAAACCAAATTAAATACTTCAACGGTCTGTCAACGTTGATTAACATTGTCCAAAGAGCTTACTATAAGTGAGTGTAAATTGAATCTTGTTTCTAGGGTGCAATATTGTTTAATGCAGAATTGACTGATGTCCAAGTGCGGGCGACAGGAAGTCGTCAGATATGAAAAACGGAGGACATAGGATAGGGAATAATGATACTCTGGCTGGGTCGCGGAAGATTCCGCGAGTGTTCTCGTGACCTAGCCATCGGCGGACAGAAGGGACACCGTTGGGTTTTTAGTGGGTATTCCGGCCACGTCTTTTCTTTTGGTCAGCGAGTCCCACATACCCCCCTGGCAACGAGGGGGATGCGTAAAGGCATTTTCCCAGCAAGAAAAAAAAAAGGGTAATGATACTATGCTTACACTAGTTGACATAACCTATGATAAAAATACAGAAACATCTCTAACGGTTTTATAGATTAAATCCCCAAGAAGACAGTTAAAATTACATCTCCTGGGTGAGGTGACAGCATTCTTTGGCACCTCTTAATTCTTATCAACATTGTATACAAACAAGTGAATTTCAATTAAAAGCTGTATACTGGTAGGTGGGACGTCAGACACGTCTCGACACAAAGACCTACGTGATTGAACAGTCTTAGCGCGGCTAGCGATGCGCGGCGCGGGAACAAAGCCACGCTGCGTGCATTGTATAACGCAACGTATTGTTACATTGTCCTAGCCTGGAACTTTGTCACTTCAGTGTTGCTTACTTTCTTTAGTTTTATACAAATGAAGAAACCGAATTGTTTAAAAAAATGAGTAAGTTCCTAGTCATTTTTATCTCAGGCTCTGAATAATCAGATTTGTTCTATGAAGTTTGTGTTTGGTCCTTACTTAATTCATATGTTAAGGGTTGTTTAACTTTTTTTTATACAGTTCGACTATCACGATTCGTAGATTAAAAAATAATATGGAAGTGGATAGTCCACAACGAAACTGTTTTTTGTATAATTCCCTGCTTTAAATTCTAAAATCTTTTTAAATTTGAAACAGGACTGAATAACGTAATGTTAAAAAATATTTTTAGCTTACATCAAGTATCAAAACAGATTGTTGTTAGTAGGAGATCTGATAAACTTTCACATCGTATGCATTATTTAATTAGCAACAATTTTCAGATAAAACAGCGCGCTGAGCTCGTGAAGTGTGGACACAATAAAAATATGACAAGGACTTAATTAATTGCGTTCGTTACGTTACAACAGAGCTCGTAAAAAGCACGTAGTTCAAGTTTATGATCGGATTAAACGTGGACTTTATTATTTGGACTCGCCACTGACGTCACCAGGTTGCGAAGTTACGAGATTTTTTTTATTAATAACTGAGTTTACAACTTTAACGTTTTTAAAATTTTCATTTACTATTTAACTATGAGTTTTAACAGAACAATAAAACTGAAGAGTCGCTTTTCTCTAAAAATATTTTCTTCTTATTTCTAAAAATGTTTTACTAATTAATTATTTTCGCTATTTAAATGACATAAACATCTATTTTTCTGTACCCAATTACATCTATATAATACCAGAAGCTTTAGATTGAATTGGAACAAACATAAAACAACTTTTTTCGCAATAACACAAGCTCTCTTTCAAACTATAACTAAAAACAATATGACCTCAAGTACTAAAACAGCATCGTTAATTTCAATGATACAAAAAGCAGACAAAAGGGAGAACAATTTGTTCCACTTCATAGTAAGGGGTTGTGATACAAATACACCCCTGAAGGCTCACATACGTTATGAATAGCGGTGCTTTTTTTTACTCTCTGATATTACCACATGTTAATTAATAACCGTCGCACGTAAACAACTCTACTATTAAAAAAAAAGAGATACGTAGGGAACATATGGATAAGTTTATTTTGATATTAGCTATCGCCCGCGACTTCGACCATGGAATATTAAAGTAAAAAGTAGTATAGTGTGCCTGTCTATGTTAGTTCAGTGATAGTTCGGCTGAAATCAGCCTGGATTACCCGGAACAAACGCAGCTTGCGTACAAACAGACAAAAAAATTTAAATGCGTTTTTCGTTATTAGCAACGCAAATACATCATCTTCTCGAAATCGGGAATTTTTCTTTTCATATAACAAACAGACACTCTATTTTGTTACATGTATAGATAGATAGACTAATTTTGTTAAGGTTGTTTGTATTATTTTTTACACATTCCTGCCAGTCATTAACAGCGGTAGTGCCCGCTTTAACATCTTAGCACGAATGGACCGGCACGCCCGGTGTAATACCACGACCACACAGAAGATAGGCTTAAAATGGAAGCTATTCCGTGTTTCGTCTGATGAGTGTGGTGCCGGAGGCCTAATTTAAGTCCCTTTCTCTTTACCACCCTTTTCTTATAAGGAGAGGTTGGGAAGAGGAAGTGGATTTGACGGTGGAGATGCATAGGAAGGGAAAATATCCTCTTTATGTGCGTCTCCGTCGTATCAGGGTAGGCAACGCATCTGCAATTGCGGATGTCTATGGGCAGCGGCCGCTTCGCCATTTTGGCGGTTTCAGGTGGCCGCTTGCTCGTTTGCCACTATATGTTATAAAAAAAAAGTCAACGTCTTGCTCTGGATAGGTTTTCTGTATGTATAACTTGACAAGAAAAATAAACATTCTCGCCATATGGCGGAAAAATATCAAACAATTTCAACACATTAGACAGTGATATATTACCCGATTGAAGCGCCCCCAGGTCAGGATTTTAACTTCTTAGTTAAGTTGTTTTGTTATAAACGTCACTAATATTAGAAATGTGAAAGATTAAATAAATGGATGGATGTTTGTTAGAACATATCTCCAAAACGTTTCTACCAATCTTGATGAATTTTGGCACAGATTTAGAAAATAGTATGGAAGAATACATAGACTACTAATTGAGTTTTGTTCTAATACAGCGCGGACATAATCGCAGGTGACAGATAGTGAATTTATAAAGTTAAACAGAACGGATATAGATTACTAAAAAAAAATAAAAAAAAAACATACAGACGAATTGAGTACCTCCTTCTTTTGGGAAGTCGGTCAAAAAGCATCTCGATCATCTTTTATCATAATATTTATTAAAACCAATCAACTAATGTATTTACTAGATTTAGTTTGGAATATTTCTTTGGAGATGTCTCATATTTCAAAGCGGCTTTCGAATAGTTTAGATCACTTTCTTTATTAACGTCGCGTCTGGAAGTTATTATATGAAATCAGGACTTTTCCATTAAATAAATTATAAGGAAGGACGCTTTTGCTTTTCCAGGCGTAAGTAATAACTTAGAAATAGCATTGGATTAAAATTATATATCTCCATCATCTAAAAAGTTACTGATGATATAGTTTGAGTGGATCTCAAAGTATTTCTAGCACAAAATGCTAAAATAAGTTTCCATTCACATAACTGTATATGCGAAGTGAAAGTTTTCGTCCAATTTGATGACTACAATCGTTGTTTTCGCTCGTTTGAGGATAATAAGGTAAACAATCTAATCCTTATAAATATAAAGCAAAACATCTAATATTAATACAAAACATTCACAAGACAAGGCGCACGATGAAAGCAATTCTAAACTTAAATTGCTTGCTTCCTTCAGTGGACTACAAGATTAAAATAGTACATCTTGAGGGGGGAAACGAACAGGTATAAACTACGTTCTTAGTTTTCATTAGAGATCAAAATAAGATTTTGTTTTTCAAACTTATATTCTTAAATCAAATTATGGTTACATTTTCATTAATATTGTAAGTAAAAACATTTTGATTTACAATCCCAAACTGCTTATGGCGCCTAAAAAAACAATACTTCAATTTTTAACAATTATTCATTCCTTCTTTCTAGTTATAAACTAGCTACATGTCTAAACGTCGAATACGAGAGAATAAATCTGAGATCCAAAGAATTGATTCACAATAACTATGGAGGGCTCGTGTTCCTGTCGATATTCACTAATCCAACACGCCGCGGCGGAGAGAACAGTGATGTATGACGTCATAGCGAGCGCCGATCGCCTCATTTGTCAGCATACATGTGCACCGCTGTGGAACTGTGCGATCAATTTGCGGAATATCGACGAGAGATGGCGTTATTCATCTCATCTGCAGCACCGAGCCGTCAAATTGAGACACTTCATTCGTTGTGGCCAGTATACTGGTTAGATCTATCGACATTTTAAGGCGTATTAGGTTACAGCTTTACTGTTCAGTATTTCTTTGTAATACAACTTTCTGTTTTGTTGCTATTATTAATTTTATAACAACTTATGGAACCAAAAATACCTCATATATTGCTCTGTTAAATCTATATCTAAGTAGATAAGGTAAGATATGTTGTCATCATCTCCCCTGCCTTATCTTTTCGTCCTCCAAAGCACTCTATCATCTTTCATCTCAGTCATCACTCCCTTCTTGATCATGTCACCTTTCACACGATCCATCCATCTTTTGCTAGGTCTACCTCTACCGGTGTACCTCCACATTCATAACTAACGTCCGTCTTGTTACATGCGATTCATCCCTTATCATAACATGCTTATACCACTCTAACCTTTTACTCCTTATTTTCTCAACCACTGGGCTACTCTCAAACTTCCTCTAATATACTCATTTCGTATCTTATCCTTAGTTAAGATATGTATGTTGTAAGACCAATTAATGAATTAACCGAGCAAAAGTAATTTATCACGGAAAGGTATTCCGATCTTCGCAACGCTTACCGTGGTCGCCTTTTAACACAAGTGAGATTAAAGGTGCGACAGGCAATAAACACGACCTCTGCCGGACGAAACTTTATGCATTCCAACCGGACCTCTACTTTATTTGACCTCGTAAATTACGTATGTGTCATCGTAAATTATTTAGCTAACGTTTTCTTGCTAAATGCAATTGTTCTTCCTCGAGACATAAATTTGCCGGAAGCAAGAGTGTTTGGGGATAATATGAGAAATGTTCGATTTACAATGGAGAGATTAACTTATTATACACAAATAATATACGTATGCTATAGCTTCAGACAGTAACTTATTTCCTTTAGAAAGTTCCATAATGTTTTGTAATATTTTTTTACCAAAATTAAGAATTGAATTCGAATAATGTCCTAAAATAAAGGTACATAACCACTAGGCTAATGGGAATATTTTATGTATATCATTACTTCAAATATGAAGTCTAGACACGATAAAATTATTGTTTGTAATATCATATTTTATTGCATTTTCATTGCGCTTATCTTAAGATAAAACGTTGTATAAAATAGTGTTTAACAGTTCAGGGGTATAGAAATATGCTTGCGTTATTTTTGAAAACTGTCGTTGTCTTAAATGTAAAAAAATTTAATTATCTTTAAGTAAATAACATACTTCTTTCCCTGGAAACTGTACATAGTAACATTATGTTACTCTTGTAACATTTCTCGTATATTTTTTATTCATTATTTACCGTTTCACAGCTCAGAATAAAGGACAAAAACATGCAAATATCTCGACTTCCACTCCAGTTGCTTCCAGTGTCGGTGTTTGCTTGCATTTGACTGCACTCCAATGTTACTGCACGCTATTTGAAACTATACATTTGTATAAAAAATAAACAAGTTACAAAGGTATGAAAAACGCAAATTAAATAATGGTCCAATACTTTTTAGTATTAGCGTATTGTTTATTAACTAGCAACTTTGTTCAGTTGAAAAAACATTACAAAAAAAACTGCTAGGCAAGATACTTTAAACACAAATAAAACGTCCTAAACATAATGCGAATACCACCTTAACCACTTCAAAAAGTGTACAAGGTGTTAGTGTTCACAGCATATCCGACGCGCGTTTAACAATTCAAACGGCGTGCACCGACCCGCTTTGTTCCCAACGTCGAATGTTTGTTTCTTGTTAGCGCTACGACATGCCTACGCGACGCAACACAGTAGTGCTACGCCGTAGGCTTAACACCTTTACTGCTGACAGTTTTATTAAATTTTTAAATTGTTGCTTTTATTTTGTCTCGTTTTGACAATAGGTATATATTATTTTTTATGAGATCTTTCTTTCGTGTAGGTTTAGTTCAAAATAGAGCAACGAAAATGGTTCATGCTTTTATAAATAAAACACTCTGATCCAAAACCATTATAAGCCGTAATTTGCATTCGACTCGTGTATTTTTATCAGCTTTAGATTTGTGTCCACTTGTCAATCAATAGACTAACAATCTATTTTCGTTCGCAACCGAACACTCCCGCTCACAGATCTATTCGTTATTTACGTTCTATCGCAAAAACGAAACGAACTTAATTTGGAATAAGGATGAATTTACTCCGTTATCTACTAAGAATACAGAAGGTGCCTTGATATTCAACTAAACTTATTTATTTTTAACATACAAAAATGCAAATATTTCCATTCTTTTCTCTTTTATAATTGGTACGTATAGAAGGAATGATATCTTTATTTCAAAGGAATTTGTCAATACATTTCAAAGGATTATGATGTCCATTTGAAATTCTAAATGCAAACATAGTCTAACATAGTCAATGGATTTGCCACAAGTCCGCCCCTGGCGGTATAAATATCAGCGATGGTCGCTAGACTTGTTGTCCTCGCATACGTCAATACGCTAATTACTATTCGAAATATGATTCGATGGACATTTAACCAACATGATCCAAATATTTTGACTTAATGGTAATTTAAATTATACTTATATAGCATGTTTCAGATTATTACAAACAAAAAAGTGAGGCATAATAAACGTAGTAAGCAATTACAATTTATAATCGCTGCATACTCCTCTAAGTGTGAGTCGTGAACACTTTGGTAAATTATTTACATTATAATCTATCTTAAACTATATTTGAAATACTTATACCTGAAGATTTACTTTAAAGTAATATTATGGAACAATAGGTAGAGTATAACGAAGCAATTTGCAAAGGCTCGTCGCCGATAAATATTCAAACAACCTTGTTCAAAACTGCCCCGAGGTAAATCAATTAAAAACCATTTGAATTTCTATAGAGCTTCGTTAATATTCATTGTTAATTGCTGGGACAGAATTTAGACTTAAAAGCTTAACTGTAATTGTAAATATATTAATAAACTAAAAATGTGTTCCCTGATCGAAGCTATAAACGGTTGGCCTATCTTTAGATTTGAGGAGATCGTATTTAACAAGGAGAACGTTTGTTATGAGTGTGGAATAGTACATCACTAGAGGTAGACCTAGTAAGAGATGGATGGATTGCGTGAAAGGTGACATGATCAAGAAGGGAGTGATGACTGAGATGACGTATGATAGAGTTATGTGGAGGACAAAACCTGACAAAATGATGATTGCTATACATCAGTTAAGAATTTACTAAATTAAAAATTATAAAAAACGGAGATAACTAAATATGGTTGTTAATAGTTAATTAATTTCGGTCTTAAGACATTTGGAACATCAGATACACTTTTTTTTTTGGTCTTTCATTAATAGTAAAGATGTTAACTTGCCTATAAGTGTAATAGCGTCGAGTAATGTGAGTCGGCGTGTCGTCGGATACGTTATCTCGACTTGCCGCGCTCTCGTTACCGCGGAAGTGATGCAGCCAACTTCTAAGCTGAGATAAGTTAAATTGGAAAAGGGATCATTTTTGCTTCATGTTCGCCGACTTTAATAGTGCTGTGGTAATCATACTACAGTACTAAATAAAAAAAGCAATTGTAACCAGTAGTATATTTTTAAATAGTAATATTTTGTTTAGTACTTTGATTTTTCAACAAAAAATAAGTTATTGGTTTGATTCCACGCGTATAAAGTCTAGCAAATTAACTAATATTGTCCTGCACCAGTAAAAACTCAAAAAAACTATCAAGGAAAAAAAACTTCCGTTCTTTTGTATACTAAGGCTGTGAGTGCCAATTTTCTTTTGTATTGACAGAAGCAAGCAATACGGATAAGTTTGTAATTACATTAATCTCGATTTGTATTCAACGAGTGTGTTCGAAGCCTTAAGGGATCTTCGTAAGCCTGTTTTAATGCTAAGGTGACGAAATCACTATTCCTTATTCAGACCCTGTTCTGTATTATTTGTCTCCTGATAATACAAAATCATCTAATTTCTTCGCCGTTAGACATGCTAGAAAGACACTTATACTGGGTTGCTGAAGTTTTCATTAATTGACTGACTTCCTAAAAGTAGGAGGTACTCAATTCGTTTGTATGTTTTTATACTTACCTAGAGATTTATTATTTATTAGGTTGGGATAAATTTCAACGCGCTAAAACTAAAGTTACGAAGTTCGAAAAACATGAAGTTATTGAATCATAAACTATAATGTTTAAATGTATCTAGGAAACCGGCTATAAGCTAAATTAAGAAAGGTCATACTAAACAATTTTAGATTTGATCGGAATTGCCGTTTTTATTTGTATTAAGAGAATTTTGTTTGGATCTAGCAAAATGGAGTGGTCTCCAAACTCTCTAGTAGTATGTTTCCTTATCATATGTTTCCATACCGATTTTCATTAGATTAACGTATTTTACACATATGCAAATTGTAGACTTTTATTTACATTGTATTTACATGTTAAAATGTTAATACTTGATATATTGTTAAATGAAACAAGCAAAATTCTTCATTAATTAATTACTTTCATGAGTACAACGTGCGTTCAAATTTTATGATAATGCAATACTAATCCATTCTCAATATTTATTACGTACTCCGAAATACGTTCATATTCCGCGGTCACAGTGATCCGAGCGCTTTATTCGTTTAATTAAATTTGGTTATTTAATGTATGCGCCAATAAATTGCATAACACGTCAAACGCAACGAATTAAAGAGACATCAATAATGCAGGGAATAAATCATGTAGCGTTTATTAACTAAATAACTGGAAACGTTGAATGTAATTCAGAGAAAATACGACTTTAGTGTAGTAATAATAAAGTTAGTTGTAGCAAAATGACGATGGTCTTTATACAATTGTTGAAAAACTTTTTGAACCGTAATAAAAACATGTTGTCCGTCTCCGTTCTAAGTGCTATTGATACCCTTTTTATTTTTGCATGAAATTTAAGGCATGAAATATCCTTGTAAACCCCAGGTAATTAGAGAGGGCTCTTTTGAAGTACACCCTCGCAGCGCACTTCAGTTAAATCTTCAGATAAGCACGACCCCTTTTGGGTCGAGTGTCTGGCAACAGCTTTCGTAGGTGCTTCACGGCGACCACCGATTTGGCACCTTTTCAGTTAGCGTACAGATATGCCAAATAAATCGTTATTTTTTAAAATAAGCATAAAAGCGGATTCCTTTAGCTCATTTTTATTGTGACAAAGTCCTTATCAAACGCCGATTTATGTTTAATGTGTTATGACCTTTTAACTTTTTACATTTATTACTAGTTCTGAATATTTTAACAAAGATAATTTGTGTAAAGCTAACAAACCAAAAAGCTCGATATTTGAAAAAAATTCACGTTCCTAAGTTCCTAGGATGTTCACAAGTTTGTTTCGCGGTTTAGTATGCAGCGTTGAAATCACATCGCGGAATACTCGATGCACCGAAAACCGCAACTTTCGAAGCTTAGCATAAACTTTATTCTCAACATCACTCGATACGGCGAGCTTTTGGCACGCTCGCAAAAATTATATATACAGAACTCGTTAAACATTTCGTTTGCCCTTTTTTTATACAGAGTGAATAAAAATTATACATTTTGAATTACTTGCATTAGATTAATGATAAAAATATACCCAAATTTACTATTTTTATATCTACATGAAGATTTGACTATCGTAATTAATGTATTGAAAATGCTGACATAAAAATAGAAATATACAGAGAGTGAAGGATGTAGTCTATTACGACATTCTGAATTTTGAATAAAGTTTTGAACACCACACTAGTTTTTTTATGGAATACAGAATCGATGAACATGAATCGATTTATCGTCATGGACTATATCGATATAGATTTTAATCCATCAACAACATCGTATCCATTTCGTCAATGTTACCAACATTAAAACAGTCTGTATCGTTTAGTAAGAGCGGCGCTATTCAAAGTCACACGTGTAATCGAAAACAAACGCTCGTAGCATCAGCAAACAGCGCCCGCTGCGGCACCCTGTGTACATTGTTAAACGATTCCGTACTACTGGAAATTTGTCTGAATATTACATATTTACCTTCATCTTAATTATGATTATTACATATGGTAATACTTATTTTCAGTATCACATTTACATAATCTATATGTGCTTATATAAAAAACTACATATAATATCATGCATGTTGAAATTTACTACAGATTTTGTAGATAATATTAATGCAAAATGTAGTTTAATAGTTCCATCCTTTTTTCTGCGGATTTTTTTACTTTAACCTTTACGACTTTCTTTTCTCGAAAACCCACGATGGATGACAATCTTTTTAATTATGTTTATTTATAAACGAATCCAGTAATGCGAGAACAGCCTTTTGCAACACTCGATGTCTGCAAATAAGATTATGTTTAGTTTTAAAATAACATAAGTGTCCCGAGCGGGGGATCCTAGTCTAATATTTTAGTAATTGATCCATCATTAATGGGCAATGACAAATTGCTCATGTCAAACTGTAAAACAGATTGGATAGACAGACGATGACGCAATAGATTAATTACAATTTTGATTTATGTTCATTTTGCGGTGTAAATATAAATAATGGTTTAATTGTAACAAATCTTAGATAAATTTAAAACTTTTAGAAATACCACTAATCAGTTACAACTACGTATATTTGTTTATGTGTAACATTGTTAAACTCTTAAATTATAATTCATGCTTTTCCTAATAGAGGGCATTCTTATCGCCTCAAGGTAAATGCAGCGATGTTATTGTAAAAACTGAAAGCTAAACAAACAAAAGCATTCTTTAATTTAATATAGTCTATACTATTATAATAAAGCGTAAACACACTCTTCTTTGTTGCCTAAGATCTCAGCAATTACCGCATATTTTTGAATAATTCTATTTTTAATAAAAAGCCCTATACTTAGGTCACGCTTTAGGCTATAGATTTTCACGCTATTAAACCTAGGGGATAAATATTTTGGATAAAAACCCTAATGTGGGAAAGAGACCATAAAATGCTGCCAACATCAAGGAAGCAAGATTGCCGAGGTTTGTCATGTCATGTCATTTTGTCATTTGCTATTGATAATAAGACAAATGTAAACAATAAAATAAAATTTTCACAATTTCGTGCGGATAAAGCCGCACGGGAACAGCTAGTTATTGATATAGGAATACGCAAATGACGCCCGCGGGAGTAAACTTGTATTGAAATTATTTGAATTAGTATGAAACATTGGTTAAAATCAAAATTAAAAATTAATCTAATTTATACAAATAATATGTTACTAAAATACGATTTAAATGTAATTATTAAATACAAAATTCAAATAACAGATTAAACAAACGTTTGTTAGAATTTAAACAGAAAATTAATTATTTCATTGTAACTATGATTAAATAGGTAATTTCAAAGTTAGAAACGTGTGCGCGTCACTGTTATACAGGTTACACACGATGGGTAAACTTTACTATGAGATAAAGTTTTGTGTAATATGGAACTCGATTATAAATTATGCCTACAAGATTAAAACCACAAATAAACACCATTTTTAAAAATAATCATAGCGTTTAACTTTCATACCTAAAGTTAAGACCTAAACCTACGTAAAGTAGAAAAATGGTACACACTACAATGTGTGTTTACGCTATACTTTTGATGTCCAAGTAATTTTGAACGAAAACACGGACTCCGTACTATACCAAATTGTACCATTCCGTTGCTGTACTTACGTTAAAGTGTGTGGCCTGCATTATATTACGAGGATGTCGTGTTAAAGCATTACCGCAAACTACAAACGTCTCATATCTGCGGCTTGCTCCGTCGCGAGCAACAGATAGACAAATCTCTTACATAAATCCTTTGAACATATGAAGCTTGAAATAAGGTTTTAATTATAACAGAAATGAGTAAAAGTTAGCGATAAATGTTACACTTTTGGTTTTTATTATTACTTTATCACTATACTTGTGATAGGAACAAACCGACAACATTAGTAAATTATTTCCACTATGTTATTTTTCTCTATAAGAGAAAGAGAGAGAGGGATAGAGAAACAGAGAGGGAGAGAGAGAAAGATAACAATGTTTTGTATGATACCATTAACAGTTTTATATGTGAATAAACTGGCATTTATTTAGTTCTTTATCAAATAAAGACAAGAGTATTACGTTTCTGATCAAAGTATTTTCTAATATCTGTTTTATTTAATTAAGGAACAGTTTCAGATAAAGCGTAACATCGAGCTGGTTGGAAGAGGGACAGAGGAAATATGAGAAAAACTAAATTAATTACTTTTACGAGGCGCGCTCGTAAAAACGCGCGCCGAACAAGTTTATGAACAAATTAAAAACAAAACACTGTTAATATTTGCGGCTTCACTTTATAATAGTAATATTATTTGCATTATTTTTAGTCTTCACTTCATTATGAATTATACGTAGATTTCGATGTAACATTATTAATATTTACAAGGCGAAAATGGAAAATTAAAAAAAAAACTTGACATAATTTTACACTCAAAATAGTACTTTAAGGACGTTGATAATGAATGTAGAAGAATACACCGGTAGAGGTAGACATAGAAAGAGATGGATGGGTTGCGCGAAAGGTGACATGATCAAGAAGGGAGTGATGACAGATGACGGATGATAGTTATTTGGTGGACGAAAACCCGCTGCGCCACCCTACGGGAGTAGTATAGGGCAAGGGAGATGATGATAGTACTTTTAACTATAATACAGGATTTTTAAGTTGAACGTTAAAAAAATCATAAATAGAGGCCTAAATTTAGACCTTTTCCCTTTCCACCCTTTTCTTAAGAGGAAAGGATGGGAAGAAAAAGTGGATTTGACGGTGGAGGAGACGCATAGTAAGGGGAAATGTCCTCTTTATGTGCGTCTCCTCCTCCGTCATTTAAGGGTAGGCAACGCATCTGCATTTTGCAGATGTTTATGGGCAGCGGTCGCTTTCCATTTCGGTGGATTCAGGAAGCCGTTTGCTCGTTTGTCCACTTGAATTATAAAAAAAATGAAGATGATTTGTTCATTTGCTACCGTTTTACATCATAAGCACGGCCCAATGTAAAACAAAATAAACGCATTAGATCCCAGCGGGTATAATAAACCATCACAATAACCGTAAAAAGCTAGTCACGTATAAAATCTTCGTTCATTCCTTTAAATAATTTTCAACTATCAAAGTTAAAGCAGCCGTTTGCGCTCGGTCGCGGCACGTACCACTCTACAGTTTGTTTGGACTTTACTTACAAGTAAATTACGAGAGTTTTCGTAAAGATAAGGTTACAACGTGCTCAAAAGGAATAGGCGAAATGACGACCTTTATTAAATAAAATAATTGTCATTTGGAGACGATATTCTGTTTAAAACTCTGGCAATATATCGCAGAAATGTATTATAAAAGACATGGTCGTATGTTTATTTAATAACTCCGTCCGCGCGGAATAAATAAAATAAAATAAAGACTTAGTAAGTAGCCTATGTTTTCTTCCATTTGTTCTACATCTGTGACAAGATTACATCGAGATACATTCAGCAGTTTAAGCTACAAACCCTAACAAACATCCATTTAAACTTTACTAATTTAAAATCATACTAATATTATAAATGCAAAAGTTTAGATGGATGGATGGATGTTTGTTAGAATTGTAGTCTACACGGCTGAATGAATCTAGATGAAATTTGGCATAGATATAAAACGTAACCTGGAAGAACACATAGGCTTCTTTTTTTTAAATCCACGCGGCCGGAGTCGCAGGCAAAAGATAGTATTTTTAATATTTCAATTGTTAGATATAGCTTAATAATGTTTTTGTCTGGCCATCAATGTTTTATGAAGTTAAATGATATTTTAATAACAAAAGCCGAGATCATCAATTACAAACTCTGGGGAGGGTTCAATGCCAACCTTGTCATAACTACAGGCCCTTTGATTAATTTATTGCCTTAGGGAAATAAAACTGTCTCAGACAGTTTTGACCACAAATCCGAATTAACGAGTTAACACTAAGTCATTGTCTGTAATAAACTTTTATTTAAGAACAAAATATATTTATTCACACTCAAGTATTTCGTATCTTAGGGTTATTATCGACTGAATTCTGTGAAATTTGGTAGACGACTGGTCTCTTTATCCCACTATCTATTTTGTAAGAGTTTGTAGCCCAAACGGCTGAACGAATCTAGATGAAATTCGGCATACATCTATGTCTGGAATACCACATAGGCTACTTACTTTTCATTTGTTTTATTACCACAAGAGTCGCGGGCGAAGGCTAGTCTTATTATATACAAGTCTTTAAGTGATATGTCAGAATAAATTACAAAGTGCACGAAGGATAAAAAACAGGAACAAAACAATAGTGTTTGGGGTACAAATGAATGTAATAAAAAGCGACGTCGACATTGCAAACCGCATGCAAATGGCACACAAACAGGCTGCGAGCGCACACGTGTGGCTGACACTAACTGCTGCCAGTTGCCCGTGGGAATGTGCAACCTGTCACTCATGTTATTTTCTTATTGTGGTAAGATTCTAATAACTCTAAAGTATTATTGTCATAATAAAGGGAACGTTAGTAAACAATTTCAAGGAGGATCATACCGTTTTACCCTCACTACACTTTTATTATTAACTAGCTATCGGCCGCGGCTCCATTTGCGAGGAATTAAACTAAACAATAGAAAGTAGCGTATGTTTTCTACCAGACCATCTATGCCACATTCCATAGAGATCCGTTCAAAAGTTTAGACGGCAAACTCAAACAAACATCCATCTAAACTTTCGCATTTATAATATTAGTAAGATAATTTAACTAATTGATTTTTCTCATACATGACCTTACTTTATCTACATATTCTTGTCAATTTCTTAATATCACTATTTTTCACCATTTAAATAAATCAAATTTGATTAATATTACACATAAATAAATTATTACGAATAAGTTATATTTTATTTGCTAAAAATTATGATTTCACAAACACTAATGAAGTAGTAAAAAGAGTAAATCGTTAACGGTCAATTCAGTCGATAAATGAGTACTTACAAGTACTAAAAGCAATGGAGGGTTCAATTGTTTCGAGCAACGGCTGTAATCTGTTCATTAGCGAAATTGTTAAGTATTAACCGTTAGGTACTTGAAACAGCATTGAACTATTATTTGCTTGAACAGAGCGGTGAATGTGAAATAATATATTTCTATAAAATAGACATAAATGTATAAAAGTAGTGTATTTAACAATTACTAGTTTAACAATTGTCAAAATTTAGTAACTAAAAATCGACAATAGACAAGGCAATGTCTATTCTGTTCTAAATTTATTTAAAAAAAGAATCAAATATGTTCTAACAGACGTGGTATGGTTAACAATAAAGTATTCGTATAATCTCATAAATAGAAACTTCTCGACTTTGCTAATCTAATATCTATAATTTGAATACCAAATTCTTCAGTAAAACTTAAGTTATCACATTCCAGATAGTTTTATCTTGGTTAAGTAACGATATGAGAAATATATTCAGTATTAAATGTAAAGTCTAGACATCGTAAACTCTATTACCATCTTTATTTTATTTGAAGTTAATTTTGATAAACTGCTTCATTGATCTCAATAATTTAAAAGTAACATTTCTTTTGGTGAACTGGTTTTAATAATTTTTAGGTTCAGTTGCTATATCATTTAAATAAAAAATAAACAATAATCACATTAACATTGTTATAAAGTAAAACATTACGTCAACATTAGACAGCAAAAGACGAGGCAATGCCTTAACAATTCAGAAGACGCCCACAAAACACCTTTATGTCTCAACAAATGTTTATTTATAATTAAACAAAGACACGCATAAGACTCTACAAAATAGTACGCTTCAAAACATAATGTAAATTATTTTTTTAAAACAATATTCAAAATATACGAATGTGCCAAGCATAACATTTACAGCATCGTTGACGAATGCACCGCTACATGCGTAGGCCTTTCGTAGATATATCGTAGTATCTCCGTAGCGCTACGTAAAATTGTAGCACAGCGACGAGGGTTCTGTCGCATCGCAACTAAATAAGGTTATTGTCATTAACTACTCGTTACTTAAAATTTCTTAAATTTTAGTAATGTTGGTGAATAATAACTATATACTGCTAACATTTGTAACAACAAAACATGGTCTATATTATGTAAGTAGTTTATAGGAAAACATTAACGTTAGACAAGAGATTCATGGTTTTATTAAAGCCACAAAGTTAGCCCGAGTTTCATCAAGGAAATGGATCTAACTAACGGCGCCTGTATCCGTAGTTAAAAGGCGATTATTGCCAGTAATCGATGGTTATGGGAAATACAAGTTCCCAGTAGCAATTAGATGTACATTAGTACAATTGCCAATTTGACATCAAGTGAGAATGCGATTAAGTTTTTATGTAATGTTTATAATTTACTTATTTTAAGCAAGTTAATTAAATAATTTATGTACGCGACTGAATAGAGCTCAATGAAATTCCGAGAATAATTTTAATAAATGATTGATACCGAATTCGTCACAATCATTTAGATGAGACAACGTATTAGGGGTCTTGGAACAGCGATCGAATCGAATCGCAATCTTACCCTTCTAGTAATTCCAATAATGATTCTTTGAAAAATTAATGGTTTTCATTTTCTCCATTTTGAATTACATCTGAAAACTGTTGCTTGATATTAAGATAATACTTGTAAGTTCATATCTGTCACAGATGTAAAAATATATGAACGATTAAACTAAAAAAAAAAAATACAATACGAATCCGAAACGTTGTTGTGGTAAAATCAGATTATTCAAACTGTTGAGTGTTCTTAACAAACTCGAGAACAATGTTAAAATCAACATTTGCTTTGCCAAAGTTCGCTCGGTCGCGGTCCGCAAACTTTTTATGTCGAGAATATTTCACTAGTTTAACAAACATCGAGCTCGGATAAAAATTTGATTTCTTTTACATTCTTTCTGTTTCATTATAAATTCATTAACAAAATGAATATTTGAAACTTTCTGTACTTTAATATTAAAACAATAGAATAAACATTAATATGAAAACTAACTCTGACTGACATCAGCCAGGATCGGTCAAGCTGAGCCTCCACCATTTGCCATATGTTACAAATTTTCATATATATCTTTTTGGATGGCAATAAAAAGGTGTTTCTTAATACTTCCATATTAAAGAAATATTAAACGGCTCTTAACATATTGTCTACGCTTATTCACAACACATTACAACTTTGAAAAAAAAAACTAAATCGAAGTACTTACAACTTGTAAATACAATACTTAAATGCAAAAACTACTGTTGAAGATGTATAGTGTAGACAAAAGGCAGTGTGCACTCAATTAAATAAATATATTTGAAGAGGAGAGGACAAGTAGAGAGATATTTTACGCTTGCACTCAGCGCCGCTTTGTGTGCTTGTCGCAATCAGTTGAGTGCACTTAAGTTAACTTACAAAGCGTGCTTATGTTACGGTCCAGCCTCTGCCCGAGACCACTGAACACTTAAAAGGTATTATTCCAACTTAAACCACCTTACCACTTAATATCTTTCTAGAATACAAAGTTAGTTAAAACATGGCCTGACTTTTGTACTTGGAATCTTCAGTGGTAGTAAGTTCGTATTGATTTAGTTAAACGAGAAACTGCACTAGGGAAGTCCCTTAATGACAAATTAGACTCAGGTTGTAAAAAAGTTTACATAAATCTGACTTAATATTATAAATGCAAAAGCTTACATGGATGGATGGATGAATGAATGTTTGTTTTTTAATTCCACGCGGACGGAGTCACGGGCTAAAGCTAGTATAACATAAAAGCAAAAATAAGTATAATATACAGATGTTAAGAATAAAATCTTACTGTATTACGAATAGTTGTCTTTTAAAATATACCAATGTGCTCGAATTGACGACGAAAACAGGCTTTATTCTGTTACAATAAAGGGGCAGCCGCTACACCTGTTCTGAAATATCGTAAAGGTAAGGGCATAAACACATGTTGGTGAGACAGTTTATTTTATTTATTTCCCTCTAGCTGGTTTCCTTATTATAATGTTTTACTATTTTATTCCATTCCTTGTTATTGACAATGTATTTAAAATATATTAAAGTAGACGATAATAATAGAGCGTTTTTCAGTAGTGAGAATTTTTTTTTCTTTAAGCGACGCCTTTTGGCAGTTTATTGTTAAAGACGTAAGAATTGTTATCTTGAAAACACTGCACTAATAAAATTTAAACACTAAACTGACTAGGTAAAGGTTTCTAGAGCTGTGTGAACACAGCCTTAGGTATATCTTGAGCCTTTCACCGTTCTACAATATAAATGGTACATTCGTCGGCTGCTAGCGGACAGTGATGCATTTGTGAATAAAGTACATTGTTTTGTTTACTATTTAGAATTGTTACTATTTACCATTTTACGTTTTTAAGACACCAGTATCTAAAAGTTAATTCACCCTCATATACTTAATATTTTATTACATGATCAAGAGAAATCTTCCGAAGGTATGATTTACTGCTTGTGACTGACGATAGAGTTTCCTTAACTTGGTTTCTGGAAACAACTACGTAATGTTTATAAACACTGATACTTAGAATACAAGGCTTTATTTCTCGTGTATTTAAAAATAAATTTTATAAACGTCTACAAGCAAAATATTATCGTTCGTAGAACAAAGAACTAACCACGTGTAACCTTTCTCAGTACTCTTCTCCGAACTTTGTTTCACGCATATAAGTATTAACACAGAAAAATATGTTGAAAAAATAAACGTGCTTATAAATTAACCAAACTCTCTACAAAAAACTGTACAAAAGCGTATTGTTTTTTTTTTCTTTTTTATATTATAATAAAATGAAAAGGTTCAATGACATTTTGACAGTGGTAGAGCCCGCTTTAAGATCTTCGCACGAATGGGACGGTTCGTCCGGTGTAATACCACGACCACACAGAAAACAGACGTGAAGTTTAAGCAATTCCGCGTTTCGCCTGATGAGTGTGGTGCCGGAGGCCTAATTTTAGTCCCTTTCCCTTTCCACCCTTTTCTTAAGAGGAAAGGATGGGATGGAAAAGTGGATACAGGTGACCGCTTGCTCGTTTGCCACCTTATATTCCATAAAAAAAAAAAAACGTTTTGAAAGAGATTTTATATCTATGTCCGTACGGATAACAAGGAAGGCTATCTTTTCTCCCTACAAAGTCGCTTAAAACAATTTCCTACTATGCAAGTTCAACAAAGAGTTTGTCGTGTGTTCCCATCACGTATGTCCCTCGGGATATTTACCGTGACTCACTCTTAAAGTGAATTTACAAGAGTTTGCCTTAACTAAACATCGCGTGTCGAACTGTTTAACGAAACTGTTAAACAAAATGGCGGAAAGAATAGATCGGTTTCAAATGTTTACTTTTACCGAGCATTCAAAACTCAGTTCAAATATACCAGTTAAAAAAGGTTTATCTATACTAATATTATACAGGGGAAAGATTTGTATTTTTGTATGTATTGAAATAATACGGGTCGATTTCAAAAAATCTTTGATTAAAAGTTATCACTGTGTAAAATAAGATATATATTTTTTTAAAGTCACGCGGGCGCGATCGCGCTTAAGCTTATTTCATATAAATTATGCACCCAAAGATAAAAAAAAACTAAAGAGAAGAAAGAAAGAAAAAAAGAAAAAACTAATGTAAAGAAAGAAAAAACTAAAGTCACAAGTAGTATAAAACGTAACTAAAAGTCCTGATAACAGTAGAGTTCAGAATTTTTTTAATTCTTATAACTTGTTAAGATAAAACTACTCAAAGAGTTCTAAATCATTGCTACCGTGTTAGTAAAATTGCTAGAGAAATGGATTTGGAAAGTTCATAACGTAAATTATTATTATCGAAGTAGTTATTATTCAAAAGAACGGTCATTAAGAAAACAAGATTAAGAATTGTTATTAACTGAACTTCTAGTAGCATATTAATGTAGAAAAAAATAATTGAATAGAAAATTAATTTGAATTTCAAACTCTTTTGATATAATCTAACTAATATTATAAATGCGAAAGTTTAGATGAATGGATGTTTGTTAGAGTTTGTAGCCTAAACTGTTGAACGGATTTCCATGAAATTTGACATGGTTGTAGAGTATAGTCTGGAAGAACATATAGGCTACTTACTTTTGCTTTTTTTTTAATTCCACGCGGACAGAGTCGCGGACAAAAGCTAGTTAGACATAGTTTAGATGAACATTTGATTTATCTATGATCGTCTATTTTTTTTAATTCGCATTTAGTAACCATACGTTTATTGTTTCGATAGCCATAATTTGTGCAATATCCGGGCGCTACTCATATATATAGGGTTTATATATATTTAAGCTAAAATGTATTTGAATCACTAAGTTTTACAACACAATCTACATAAAGCTACGTCTTTATACTAGCTTTCGCCCGCGACTCCGTCCGCGTGGAATTAAACAAAAACAAAAATCAGTAGCCTATGTGTTCTTTCAGACTATCCTCTACAGCTATACTAAATTTCAGCGAAATCTGTTAAGCAGTTTATGCTACAAACTCTAACAAACATCCATCCATCTAAACTTTAGCATTTATAATATTAGTACGATATTATGATTACTAGAATATTTTCGACGAAAACCTTCGAAAATATTAACGTTGAGGTATTTAAATCCATAAGATAGAGCTAGAATGGTTTGTTAATAACTGTTGGTTAAGTGGACTGCGCGATCGTGAAAAAGCCTTCACAAAGCTTAAATAAACGCCAAGTAATACAGATAAAGCACGTATTTCAGGTTCGTCGTTTGCATACTTTTGTTTTCACAGAAGCAGGTTAACAAAGGGTTATCGACCAACGCAAAGTTAACAGTTTAACAAACTTAAGTATAGATATTTTGCTACTAAAAGCTACTTATACTCTTTAAAAATAAAAGAGTCTTTGACTCCAAAGAATGGGACCTATCTACAAGCACTACCTTTTGGATAAAAAAAATAATTATCAAAATCGGTCTACCAGGGCCGGAGTTATGCCGTAACACACATAAAAAAATAACATACAGACGAATTGAGTACCTCCTTTTTTTGGAAAGCCGGTCAAAAACAAAGACAGAAAGGCACTTTTATCGTTTGTACTTTAAATACTAAAAAATTATCATTGTTTGTTTTAATTAACAATATTTTAGTTGCTCTGTGTATAAAATAATATAGTTAACACGTATCTTAAGTAATGTAGTTACTTGATACCTCACTTAACAAGTTAATTACGTACGTGGTATGTTATAATATGGGTTCAAAGGCATCGTTTTACATTTTCTAATTAGAGCACGCTTTGTTTTTGCCTCTGGCAAGCCTACATTAAATTCATACTTAAAGTGACACATAGATGTAATTCCGTCTCGAATAATTAATTATAAGACATAACAATATTTAAGACATTTAATTTTAACATTTTTGGAGGAAATAATAATAAAAATGGGCATTTGATATTAATTTACAACAACTATTCACTTATCAATATTATAGTTGAATTTGTTTTTTTTTTCTCTTAGTTAATTTATGTAACGTCTAATGCAATATGTATTTCCATAATTTATCGGCTTTTTTCTCTACAATATAATGCTTTTCTAATTAAAGTTACAATAACCCGTAATTTTATTCTAATGTTAATTGTTATAACTACCATTTGAGAACAAAACGATGGCCTCACTTACCATTGCAATAATTGTTACCGGGAACTATTCTCGACGTAAATTGCCTCTTAGCAAATCGATTAAAGTAACAGGAATATCTACATTAAATTGACTGTGAAATTGTACAAAAGCTGTGATTAGTTTCTTTAGACATCTGTACTGAATGTAAAATGCAATTTTATGGCCTTTGAAACGTTTTTTGCACAGATTACTTTGATATTAACTCAAGCATTTCAAAGAAAATAAACACAATACAGCAAAAGATTTTAAGTCCAAAGTAAGGTTATACTATTTTTGTTTTCTTTTAATTTTTTTCGAATTTTATATATTTCGACGTTTGTTTATAAAACTAGTTTTGATTTGGGAGTTGGGGAATAAAGAGAAACGACGATCGAGCCACCTACATTTATATTCCATGAAATTCCTAAGCGATATTAATTTCAATTTCTGCTTAATCTATATCTGATATTTTTTAAAAAATGAATAACACCTACTGTGTATTTACCAGAAATCGAGGCAGGAACAATATAATACAGGCAACACAGTTCATAACCGCGACGCCAGCGCCATCTGATGAATGAAGTCATCTCGCGCGCCGATCGCTTCATTTGTCAACGCGCTGCGTCGCTCGAGAACTACGATCAATTTGTACACTATGCCAAGGTAGACACTAGACAGAATATTATTCACATCTCCGATACAAGGCGATGGTACGATAAAATTACAGTTTTCTTTACCGTCAATATATTGGAAAAATCGGCTTGACAAACGCACGAAGGGCCTCACCATAAAGAACTTTGACAGTGTGTAAGATACATTTTAGCTAAAGATATGTCAACCCTTTTTACTGTGACCCATTTAAATATTGTTATGCGAAATGCGATCTTAACTAATAAATAATAAAGTACTTACACCGAAAGCATACTTTTATTGTGGCATATATCAATCAGCGGCAGTCAGAGTTAAAACACTTGTTTGAACTAAAAAGAGTTTAACTATTTTTGAGGTAATATTGTATCAGCCTTACAAATAAACCGAGTTTCTAAGTTTAACTTTATACCGCGTTTATTTGCTGTGAGTGTTTTTGTAAAATATCTAATAGTTTCCTGGCCATTAACAATATACTCTCGACTATGGTACGATGAATTATGTTTTAAAACATATTATGTCTTAGATAGCAGCGTTGGTAAAATTAATGCACTAACGATGCGATTATACCTCAGGGTGCAAAGGATTGTGTCACAATATCCTAGCGCAATATATAACGTGCTATGTATTTTACTCTGAACCATCTCTTTTGTTTAAAATATCAAAGACATTGACGTGTAAAATACACGAGTTTCAAAACGTTGTCAAAACAACAAACTGTAACCGTCAAATGTTTGTTTCTTGTTAACGTGTTTCTCATGTCACAAAGGACAATACGTTTGCCACTATACAAAAGCTTATTAGCTTTTTGGTACTGTACTTCTGTCATTTATCTTTACCTTAAACATTAGGTGAACCATTTACTTACTTCGATGGAAAATCGGTTCAAAAACCAATATAGAGTTATCACTTTTTACACAGGTGTGGGTACAGTCAATGGGGAGGCAGCCCGATAATTAAAAGTTGTTAGTAAAAATTCATAATGAATGAAAATCTGATAATTCGTTTTTGAGTCTCTCTGACAGAGCTGACCCCACCTGAACCCCTTAGCGACGCTCACGTTCTACACTTAATACTGCGGGGTTTATAGTTATTTCATAAATCTCTTCATGTTACTGTCTTTGTTTTGTACTGTAATAAATCTTTACAGTCATTAATTAAACGATTTTGTTGTCTAAAAAGAAAGCGGACTTCTAAAGAAACAACTTAAAACCAGCTGGGTCCCGTAGACTGTTATTAATTACCGGTCGCATGACAAAAAATAATAATGTCCTCGGAGCTAAGTTTGTTAGTATTGAAAACTTCTTGCCGGCGCAGATAAGGTGGATTTAGATGAGCTTCTTGGATTAAATTGAGTTGAATTTTAATGAAGCGTTTTTGTTGTAATTATAACAGGATTTTTTTTATCTGTGCTATTATAATAAAGCGTAAACACACACTTCTTTGTTGCCTAATATGTCAGCTATTACAACATATTTTTCTTTTTTTAATAAAAAGGCCTATACTTACGTCACGCTTTAGGCTATATATTTTTAAGCTATTAAACTTAGGGGGTAAATATTTTGGATAAAAACCTAAATGTGGGAAATAAAGCATAAGTTGCTGCCAACATCAAGGAAGCAAGGTTGTCATGGTTTTTCATCATGTCATGTCATTTTGACATTTGCAATTGATGATTTCACAAATTTAAACAATAAAATAAACTTTTTATAATTTTGGATTGGAACAGCTAGTCATGAAATGTAAGACCAAACTTTATAATATACATTTTTGTCGGATTTAATTAAAAATATATCTATTAAGACTATGCTTATATTTTAAGGGATATTGTCATAGATTATCCACCACCTGACATTCTGTCAAAGATTATGCGACATTTACTTTTTACCTAACAACAAATTCTACATAAATAAATGTAAAGAAAATATTGCATTAGAGTCTGGCTACTTCTAGGATATAACTTCCAATGTAATTTTATTTTATTTTTGTCTGCAAAAGTATACAGTAAATACATTTAACGTTGCTTTTAGGATTTCCCGGCCCCGCCCCGTATGGGATGCTAGTTTCTAACTTCCAGTAATCAATTTACTGTTCCGCGAATCGTGACGTAGTTTATCTCCGGGATATATTTAAGAGAAAGCACTTTAACTGAAATATAGGTACGTAATATAATAAACAAAATTACAGAGTCCTCTATTTTAACAGTATCACAAAAATGTCTCTTTAGTATTTCATGATTTTCGCAGTCTAAATAGTTAAAGATCTTAATTTAGTCTTTTGTAAATGTCTAAAAAATTGTACTAATGGAAATAATTATGTAGTACCGCATTAGTATTTTAAAACAATCCGCTAGATAAAGCTGTAACTATGTAAGACTAACATTTGTTTTAACAAAGTTTGTGAACTTCCGCACTAACTTACGCTCGGAGCGGCGTTTGTGTTGGACGAACTTAACTCGCCGCGGACTTGTATTTGCTCTCGTTAATTCTTTTATGGACAACAATTTACTTCGTGTAACTTTTTTTTACAAGTCATTTACAATAACTTAACGTAAGATACAGTAAGACTAAGAAAACATTTTGAAGTTATGAAAAGTTTGAATAATGTTTATTTTTAAAGTCAACGAAATATACTACCATTTTGTTTTTTTTTTTAAAAAGTCTGCGAACTTTGTAATATAATCCGATATGATTAAACACGGCCATAGGGAATTTTAATCTATGTGTTCAGATAAGGGTCATCCATTCCTCTAACTTTTACCAGTCACATTAGTAAAATTAAAGTTAGTAAATATTGCAATATTTGGATTGCTCATAACATTTACTTTTGTCGGTAAACATAATTTTTATGTAACATCATCATCAACCTCCTTATCCTATTCCCTTAGGGTCGGCGCAACAGGTTTTTGTCCTCCAAATAACTCTATCATACGTCATCTCAGTCATCACTACCTTTTTGATCATGTCACCTTTCACGCAATCTATCCATCTCTTTTTAAATCCACCTCTACCAGTGTACCCTTCCACACTCATAGCTAACATTCTCCTTGTAACATGCGATTCATCCCTCCTCATACCATGCCTATACCATGCTAACCTTTTACTCCTTACCTTCTCTACCACTGGGGCTACTCTCAAACTTCCTCTAATATACCCCAATACTAAATACTATAATATTAATTTAACGTAAAAACTAAACTACTTCAATAAAACAGACCAAGGCAATAGAGAACCTAACGATCCTCGCTTCGTCTTCAGAGTGGTTTACCGATGGAACTTGATTTCTTAAACTTCAACGCTGCAAGCCTTTGCCAACTTGTACGAATAAAATAAACAATGCGGGTACCTAGAGCATAGAGTATACGTAATTAGTGTTCTGTTTTTAGTAAATCTTAACTCAACGGAAGAAGTTGAAGAATACAGAAGAGGATGCAAACAAAAGACAGTCCAATGGTTCCCTTATATTAAAGTTCAATTTTGTTTTCAAAAATTGTAAATATAGGCAAACGTACGGTAAAAAAGGCAAGATTTTTTTTTCTAAATAGTTAAATGATGTTACCAGTCGACTTCGTGTTTAAGTCGCTGAAAACCGTTTTAAAGTTCTGTTACTTTTAAATTATTAAAAAAAAGTAATGTAACATTAAGTTACAACTAGCTTTCGACGTAGGGAATTTAAAAATCACTCTTTATTAACTACTAGCTTTTGCTCGTGACTTTCTCCGTGCGTAATAAAAATTCATCCCATCAAAACTACACTACATTCGTTACTAGATAGTAGTCTATGTTTCTACATTCATAACTATGTATTACAGTTCAACAAAGTAAATAGTCCGAATTATGTTTAAAATAAATGTAATACGTCATTGATCATTTTGCACAATTAATACGTTATCAAATTGAAATATAGTGAATCCCAAAGGAATATTGCATGAACCAGATAACGTTAACAATGAAATACCTCAGGGTAAATTATCTTTTAACTATAAATGTATTACAAAACTGTGATTTAAAATGAACTTTTCACATCACAGATAACATGTTAATACAATAACAACACAAAACTAAACGCATGTCACCTAAATTAAAATCAAACCACACTGTACATATATAAGTTTCACTGAGAATCAATTATTCTCCACAAAATCCTTAATTCACATGTTTAATTTTCAGTAATTAAACATATCTTGTATCATATTCGACGTAGTGTTAACATGAAGCTTCGATTAACGAAAGCAAACTATTTAACAGTATACTTGCTTTAAATTCTTGTATATAATATTATCGCTACATAATTAATCTTTGAACATAGATATTAAATCAAATTTAATAGATACTACCACACAGGATGCGGCGCGACCTTACGACAGGACGAGATAAGGGGAAAGAATTTTTGAAAACCCATTCAAGAGTTTTGGAGTCATTTAATGTAACCAATCCAAACCTGTCCCTTTTATTTTTAATGACTGTAATTTGTTTTTAATAAAAATATTAGTAGATTATTATTTAATACTTGGTTTAACCATTCCAACTAAGCTCTAGGCTTGTGCTAGGATATGGTTTACGGCAATAGTCGAATGGCGGAATTCGAAACCTCGACCGCAAGATCGGAAGTCCGCACCCCAAACCATTAGGCTATTGGCGCTTAAATTGTTTATAAAATATCACCAACGACCATTTGTTTCTTAAATATCGCTCTTTTATTCTTTACTTTACGATAGGGATACATTTAGATTCGCTACGCCTTACACGTGTTTAACTGAAAGTGTGCAGCGAGCTTTATAGAAGTAACGCGTCTATTAGAGTAGCATTAATCCTAATCCAGGGACTTATCAATAAAATCTGGAGAACATCAAATCGGTTCCCTCAGCTATCAACCGTGTCTTGTTACAGGACGTCACCTGGGAACGCCCCTTTCGTGTTTGCTCCTAAATGTTTCTACACAAACGAAAGACCGTTCCTATTGTACTTACACTTAAATGGATGTCGTTCTTCAAACTAATGGAATTTTCGGGCAGAGTACAATTAAATTTAAAAGCTACAGGAAAATTAACATTCAATGGTTTTAATTTAATAAGTTTGGAACTATTTTAGTTTGAACAATAAAGAAGAAGGAAAATAGAACACCGTCTGATATATCTAGGTTAGGGTTATACAAAACTGTTATAAACATTAAGATATTTTACTTGTTAAATTATGAAATTAATTTTTCTTATTCTTTAGCTTTACATCCCTCTGTGGGCATTGGCTTGATAAAGCATTTTTTGTAAATATCCGATCGGCTTTTCCTTTATTAATAAGAAAATTAATTTTTAATCTCATAAAAAATAGGATTGCTAAAAAGCCAATGGTTGTGCAAAGCTCTTATTTAGTTAGTCAGTGGGCGTAAGAATTTTGCGGCAAAGGCCAGGTAATTGTACAGCCCTTAGCAATTTGAGTAAGCCTACGGTTGGATCGACCCCACTCGACTCGAGCACCGACGACATTTACCTATTCGTCTTAAAAATGTCCTACCGCGATATTTTTTTTTCTTATCAATGTTTATGGTTAGACGAATTCAACGAAAAAAATCTTGTCTTTAAAATATTACGGTTAATACTAAAAAGGTACATAACAACAAAAATAGAAGTTATTCATGTAAAATTATATAACAGCTTGATAATTTGAATTCTCTGAATGCATTAAAGATTATTACAAAATATACAGTTACTTATCATCCATTCAAAGCAACAGTGTTTGAGGCTTCAGGGTTGCCAGTCACAAAGCTGAACACACATTAAAAGTGCTCGCACGAGTGGCGCCGCCACAGCCGAGCGCAGACCCTATTAAAACTTCCTCATAACGACCCTGTCGTATAATGACATGTTATTCCAAATTCAATATGGAATACAATCTCTGTCGTTATTTGACTGAGTTCTTATACATAACTACATTGATTGTAGATGATTATGGTAAAAATCTCTTATAGAAAGCGGCAAAACTGTCATCGGATTTTCTTAATTATTTAATCCGATGCCCAGGTACGGAACGCCAGAGGAAACGCCATAAAGAAAGATAAGATTTGATAACTTAATATGATTTACACAAATGAAATAAAATCTCTAATATTACCTAAGAACATGCGAACATCTTTGAGGTGTGCACACTACTCGATTTTTAGTTATCCATCTAAACAGTTGAATTGGCTGCAAAACAATCGAGAATCACACAGCAGTTGTGCGATAGTTTAGTTAAAAGTGCGCGCCCGCTCTAAATCTACAGACTAATATTTATTTCCTTTACTACAAAAGTATTGCGGGCGTCACAGCCATGTTATGCTTTAATAAAACATAGTCTTCATTACCTCTTATGTTTTCTTCCAATTTGCACAGAATAACCTTACCAATATGGCCGTCGTGTCATCGAGCTAATGCAACACCCTTATTTTGACATCCGATTATTAACATAACAAGCACAATTACATTTTAAAACCATGACATAAATATTTTTAATAATGTTTTGGATCACAATTACAAAGCTTATATCGTTATTTCAAATTATGACAAATGGTATTGATTTATAGCTCAGACTAATAACCTTCAAGGATACAGAATACATCAAAATAGTTAATACGCTAACAGTATGGCTAAATATTATACAATAATAATATTAATAATAATAATAATTTATTTAACTCATGTAACAGAATATTACACATATGATATTTACAAGAACAATACACATTATATTACATAGACAGAAGAATTACAATAATAAAACATGAACCTTCTGACTTAGTTAGGTAAACTGTAAGACATTATGTTTATCATCATCATCATCATCGTCAGCCTTTGTCTGCCCACTGCTGGATACAAGTCTAGACCACTGCCTTCCACAGTATGCGTTCCTTCGCCTTCCGGATCTAACGACTTTCGTATGCACTACTAGTTATCTTTTAATTTCTCAACTTAACATACTAATTATGTAACAACATAACAGTTAATAAAATAACTAAATCCTAACTCACATATAAGCGAAAAAGTAGTTGAAACGAATGTTGTAATGAGCAATGAGTAAAACTTTAGCAGCATCGTGACTCGAATGCGAGCATTCAATGCACTGCACACAAAACTTGAATAGTCATACCTAAACACCAGCATGAATTACTGTTTAAAAAGATTGTTTATTTATATGGAAATGGTAACTAGCTAGAAAGGATCTAACTAATAGAGTTTATAAGGTTGGTAGTGAAATATTTTGTTTCAAAATTCTAAGAGAAATAAGATATTTTTTTCCGTAACACAAATCCATATAAACATTTACGTTATTAGCATTATTAGGTATTTTGATATAAGTATGATATTACATTTATTTTATATACTTAGTAAAAAATAAGTAATACAAAACCTTATAGAATTTTCGGATTCAATTCGTTAAGCAACTCTAAGCCAAGTTTCGACTTCTTTGAATTATTTATTAAAAAAAACCGTGAGCTCAGCGTTCCAAAAGCTCGTTTGTAACGCGACTCCGAGCGCTAACTTTATGCTAAATCCGTGCCCCCTGGTTACGGCCAGAGTCTACAGTGCATCGTAACTTGAATGCCAACAACTGACACCGCCTTCCTAACTCAACTATCGCACTTATTTAATATTTAACTCACCAATTTATTTCAAAGTACATCTTCCATTACTCGGTTTGTATCAAGTTGCTAGCTACGCTGCTATACAAATGGCAATGGATGTTAAATTTTTTGATCGAACGAAAGAAATCGTCGTGTATCATGGTAGGGAGGCGCTACTTATTACGCATTCCTTCAGCGTAATTGACGTAAACAAGGAGAATATTCTTACGTGTTGATGCTTTAATTAACGTCAAAGCACTGATGTTAACAAAGACTTTGCGGGATTTAGAGTAAATTGTTGTAGCCTAGCTTTCCTTGCAGTAAACTCTCGGGAGCTTCATATTTTATTCTAGTTTCTTGGCAACATTGAGAGAATATTCATTTCTAATTTATGTGAAATCTCTTTTGATGCTAGTTTTTTCTAGACATTGCCTCATTTCATTTTTAAACTTTCTCACTTAAACTTATGATTATAAGCGTAGTGCTTAATGTTTTACTAAACAAGAATAAGTAGCCTAGAAATGAACAACTTATATAACCTACAAGTTATACTTGGGCGATTAAAATAATGTTAAGCGGATTTTTTATGGATTTTACTGGGGATATTGATGGGATTTGAATGTTTTAAGTAATTTAATGGAAAAAGAACTATCTTATAGTAGCTAACTTATGACTTTAGTATTAACTTATTCTTTGAAAATTATCTAAAGCTGAGAAAAATTTAATGATGAGTCGCCATATTTTTCAATTTTTTAGATCTTGGAAGATAGTACTTCAAAATATGACCTAACTTAACGTCGCACCTAATATTCAAGTGAAACAGAATATGAGGCGTGTTAAAAATTATCTATTTACCCAGGAATGTAATAAAAGCCGTGGCATATCTTATAGTATCCTTTCCATTGATTTAATATTGTTAAAATGTACATTTTTTATTTTACTTACTAAATGACATGACACATGAACAGCTGGTTACATAGTGTAAGCGTGTGATGTAATGTTTTATAATGAAATCCTATATAATATACAATAAGTTGCAATAGTAATTTGGTATTTAGCAGTAGCTGAGAAGTTCGTTGATGCTGCAGGGTTTGTCGCAGCACTCGGTGACGATGCCGGGGGTGCGCTTGCCACGGCCCGCAAGGGACAAGCTTCGTGCCCGACCAGCCCACGGCAGACCCATCTGGACATCTTGCTCTTTGTAATACGGGGGCAGAATTTGTCCTGGAAACACATAGATTAGTGTCATATAGGAAACTATGGACGACTCTCTGACTGAAATTAAACTGTGTCAAGGTACTGGTGCCCTGGTATTCGAGACTCTTAACTTACCATACATGGTTCCCATATCGGATCGTTTTTCGAAGCCATCTTCCTCAAAGCAAAGGAAGGCCATAGCTCTGGCCAAAGATCTGCCACAGTAGACTTGTGGGCTGATGTTCTGGAGCGCCGCGCCGCCGCCGATGTGCGCGTAGCACGTGGCCAGAACCAGGCAAGTTACGAAGGTGAAAATTATGAATTTCATCTGGAATACAAAGCACAGATCTGAGATGATTGTGTATTGAGCATAGAATCTAATTCGATATGAGTGTTTAGTGAAAACTACTTCTTATTGGGAAAAAAGAAGTAGAAAAGGCTATGAGTCAAGGGCTTCATCGTAGATGGGACTGATGCCATCAGTCAAGAATGCTTTGCTGCCAACTGATGTACAGTATAATGTAGCATGTAGAAGTATATTACGTAACAGGTAATAGGTACTTTTTGGAGAAAACCATAGGCTAACGCTGATGTATTTTGTGACGTAACGATGATAATTATAATTTGCTTTACACAGTAATTTGTAATGATTATCAAAGTAATGTAACAGTATTAACAATGTAATTCAATAATTCATAACTCACCTTGTTTTTCTTGGTAGCTCCTCGTCGACTCACCTGGAGTGAATGTGATGAAAGGGGTTGAAATTCTTCATTATATACTCTTCCACACGAGCACTTATAAATATTAAAATCCGTCTCAAGTGAGGGTGTTGGTAATTGCTAAATGAGGCGTGCGACGTGCCCCCGTATTTGCTTTAGAATTCATTATCTTAATCTATAACTCTTTGTTATAATTATTATATTTAATTCGGAGTTAATCTTTTTATTGAAGATGTTTTGAAACAGATATTTCTCCTATAAAACATGTATATTGAAAAGAGTCGCAAAGAGTGGTATAGCAGATTAATCGATCCAATGGGTTCGTTTCCTATTGGATCAAATGATTCCATGGATTCACAAATTCACCTGATAAAGATGGTAAAAAATTCGTAGCTGCGATACATAGAACAATAGAAGTAAAACAAATCAATGCAAAGTGCAATACCAAGACCACACAGAAGACAGGCGTGAAGTGAAAGCAATTCCGCGTTTTCTCTGACGAGTGCAGTGCCGGGGAATAAATATTAGTCTTTTTCTTTCCCATCATTTTCTCTTACGGGAAGGATGGGAAGGGAAAGTGGATTTAACGGTGGAGGAGACGCAAAGGCAGAGAAAAAACCTTTTTTATGTGCGACTGCAATTGCGGATGTATACGGGCAGAGATCGCTTTGCTTTCTTAGCAAATTCAGGTGACCGCTTACTCGTTTGCCACCTTGTAATATGTATAAAAAATCAGAAATGATTTTCTTTTCTCTTCAAGGGCTCCAAAGACATTTGTTTTATGGTAAACAGCCTTTCATATTTATGCTCAAAAGCATCAACGTCGCAAACTTAATCTGGGCCACACTTAAGCCGTCAAATAAGATGAAGCGAGGCGTTACATTCGACTTGACACTTCATTTGTGACCTCATTCCGCCCCGACGAGCGCTTAGGGGAGATTAAACCATGGAAACATTAATCAATAGAAATTTATTCAAAACGTCTTCTTCCTATAGCGTTTTTATTAGATTTTTCATTTTTATAGCAAAGCAGTTTGTTATATTAATTGCTATTTTAGACTTTTTTGGTCTCGAAATGCCTAGTTAATTGAACGGAAAATCAATGTCTACAGAAACATACATAAATATCAAAATTCTTATGTCATTTTTCTATGTTTTGGTAACAGTTTTTATCCTTAAATATAAAAGGTACCTAATGTGAAAAACCTGGCAACAATGCTCCCTATCATGTATACCACTGAACCGCTTTTGCTTGTTTTCCGTATTCTGAATACCGATATTATTCACAATGGGCTTCATTTATATTCCCATGATAGATATAAACAGAGCGAAAATATGGGTACATCAAAGGATTAGAACAATTGCCAGTGTTAGAGGAAGTAAGTGAACAATAAAAAAGCTATTGGAAAATGCTAAATCATACTTTATGTTTAGCCAAAGAGATTTTATGTTGATGGTGTATTAAAAAAGTAAACGCTTTCAATTAATGTTTGGATTGAGGAATAATAATCATATACCTCATCTTTAATTTTAAAAAGGAAATCTTCAAGGATATCAAATGAACGAACAGCGACATCTAGAGTAGCTTTTAATCATTACTTCCAATGTGAATCATCTCAACTTGCCACTTTCCATTTAAATGAAGTTAAACGTTGTATTTGGAAATAAATACAAAATCATTAAACAAAAACTATTACTATACTCACGAGAACGTTATCTTATTAATACTAAAATACTATTTCTCGCTATTTTCTGGCTGCTTTGAGTTTAAATTTTTAAAAATTTGACGTTTTGCGAAAATGTTGCTAGGTTTGCTGCTGTGCCCAAAATCATGGCAAAAGTTACTTTTTGCATAATTATTTCATCCCCTACTAAACATTGTAAATGTTCATCGTAAGCGGCAACAACAAGTTTGTTAAATATTAAATGTTTGCCATATTACCTACCTACCTAAGACTTGACTTTCTTTTTGGGCATTTTTTTACAAAATTTTCACACAATGTGAAGTATGAAAATGCAATTCAAGTCCTCAAGTTCAATGTCAAGAATTGACTTTGTTTACTTCATAGTTGTCATTCTCAGTTGTCAAAATATACGATCTTTTTTGTAAGAAAATGAACCTTAAACACACGTACAAGTGAATGGCTTAAAGTGGGTTTGATTATATTAGAAACTAGTGTTATTTAGAAAAGTGGAACAAACGTTCTTGTCCTAGTATTCGCGAGTTTAACACCGTTATGTCCCGTTCTAAACTTACTTTCAAACTGCATTTGCCTTCGAAATATCACGAGTTAACGTAGTGCTGATAGCTTATCTTCCACTATGTTGAATATATTAGATTTAGTTTTCCTAGGCTTGGCCTTTATGGTGACTTTTATGGGATTTTTGATAAATAATTTTGAAAAACATGTTCCAGTTTTTATTATCAAAGGGTACAGATACGGCAGTTTTGCGTATAAGGGCTCTGGAGCGAATTATTTGCAAATGATAGAAATACCTAAGGCATATTACCGGCACTTTTATTCATTTTCCTCAGTTTTCTGTGTCAGTACTTTGTTCTATACTGTTTTGGTGTACTTTTTCAATGTAAACGTTAGTTCCTTCATTGTTTTTGTACTTAGAATACTTCTGGAGCAAGATGAACCCGGTGGTAAGTGATTTAATTTTTTGAATTAACAGTCTTACTAATATCTTATTAATATTATGATTGTGAAAGTTTAGATGTATGGATATTTGTAATAATGTATATCTGAAAAGGTGTACTGAATCTTGATTAAAGTTCTAGTTTAGAAAAATATAAATTACGACATCTGTAAGACTGACTAGATATTTTTCTCTTATCTTTTACTGGTACATGTTAGTTTTTTCTTAATTCTATGTTTTTAGGGACCAGTTGTAATTAGATTCACTTACATATGTGTACCATTTTAACTTTAATGTACATTTTTTAACTGACTTCGCATAAGAAAGGGGTTATCAATTCATCTCTATTTGGTTTTACATATGTAAAATCTTCACTCATTCAAGCATTATTTTATTTAAATGTTTATTTCAGTGTGTGTAACCGCAGCATTAATAGCTCTGGGCCTGCTATCAGTGCAGTGTGTAAGACGTTGCTATGAGACATACTGCTTGCAAGTGTTCGCAAAGTCCAGTAAAATGAACCTCAGTCACTATCTAGTCGGCATCGCACATTACTTTGCATGTATCATAGCTGCTGTGGGCCAGGCACCACTGTTTTGTGGTAAGTATTACTGTCATTTATCTATATACTAATATTACAAGGAGAGATTTGTATTTTTGTATGTATTGTAATAACTCAAGAAATACTAGGTTGGTTTAAAAAATATCACTAATAAAAATTTATGTAAAAACAACAATAGCTGAGTAACTTATATTTTTTACAATTTATAATTTAATGTGGATGAAGCCGCAAGCAACAATTAGTATAATAAACACTTGCTTAATGTAGATCATCTACAATAAGACACTTCAGTAGTCAATAACATCTCTATTAGTGGCTGCAAAAGATTATCTAGCGAACATACAGTAACACTTATTTTTATGTAATTTATTTATACATTGCAGTACATTTATAGAATTTAAATAACTAACACTTGCTATTTCTGCATACAAATCATATGCTAAAAAGTATTTAAAGGTAAAAACCTTGATAAATACAATACCTATTGAAGTACAAGTATTAATTTAGCATGTTGGACAAAGATGTATTTGTTAACAGTGTTTGAAATCTGTTAATTTTAAAGTAATAAAATTATAACGGTAATACCCAGAATAAGAACTGAGGAGAGAAAGAAAGGAAAAAAAATGAATAAAAACGGTGTAACATTAATCCAAAAAAAAAGCATATATCATTGCAAAATATTCTTAGAAGGTATCTCTTTCTACAAGATTGTCAAAAATTTTCTTTTATTCCAGGTCATCAACATAGAGAAAAAATAATTTGGACAGACACTCGAACAAGTCTTCTTTCAGTCCCATGCATATTTATCTTCCTCTGGGCATGCTATGAGCAGTACAAGAGTAATATAATCTTTGCGAATCTACGTAAAGACAAGAAGACAGGAAAAGTGGTAACAGAAGAACACAAGATACCTAAGGGTAGATTGTTTGAGCATGTCTCCAGTCCGCATAGAATGTGTGAAGTTATTGTGTACACTGTACTAGTCATTTTAATACCAACAAAGACTTTCTTATGTATTTATTTGTGGGTATTAAGTAATCAGGTTAGTTGAGTTTGTATTTTTTTAATTTTAATATCTTTTACAATAGTTAAATTTCACCAAAACATGATTTTTTTCAAACAAATAAATGGTATCTACTGTTAAAGTATTTATAAGTATTATTTGTAATAAGAGTTAGGCTTATTTTAAAGACCAGTAAAGTTTAAAAATATATTCTTTTGGCTAAGGAGATAAAAATGTAATCAATTTTTTTTTTCAGATTCAAACTGCAATCCAAGCTCATGAATGGTACAAAAAGTCGTTCCAAGACTATCCCACCAACAGAGCTGCAATATTCCCAGCTTTATTGTAATTTTAATGAATTTATTTTACGTACTAAAATTACACATTTTGTAATTATTTATATGTAAAGAGGCTTATTTATACAATTAGTTATATGACTTGTGATTAGGATAAGTAAAGAGTAAAGATTATTTATTAAAAAGTATTTTTTTTATTATGATAACGTTAATAGTAAACCATTTAGAAATTAAACTAAACTTTTTCATAACAATTTTATTTGTATTATTTGTTATAAAAAGCGCCTGCAGAAACAAAATCATTACCTACACTTCTCAATGTCCAAACTTGATTACACAATTCCAGGAAATAAATCGTAGGCGATGATTTTATAGCGAATATGCTAGCATTTCTACTGCTATGTGCTAAGGCAATAATGCAAAGGATCTTTACCCAATATAGCTATTATGTTCAACACCATCGAAGAATCTTTGAAAGAGATTGTTCAAACCAACTGGCCGATAAGATTTAAAATTTCTTCTTCCCTTATATCAATATGTTTCAATTCTCTATTCGCCGTAACCCAACCAAAAAAAACTAAACATCATCATCCCCTTATCCCACTTCCGTAGTATCGGCACACGGGGTTTTTGTCCTTCAAATAACTATCATCAGTCATCTGTCATCACTCCCTTCTTGATCATGTCACCTTTCACGCAATCCAACCATATCTTTCTTGGTTTAACGCTACCGCTGTACCCCTCTACACTTATAACTAACTTCCTTCTTGCTAAAAGAAAAAAAACATCATTATAATTGATAATGGCAACCTCGTTGGAATTTACAGCCCGTAAAATACATGAGGTCATCGAACTTTTTTAATAACACCTTGGTCCCGGTTTTGCACTTTCGCCAGAAAGGTACAATAACGGTACTTTTTTGATGACTGCTACATTATTTCACGATTACGTCCTAACAATGTCCTTTAAAGTGTTACGCATTATGTAACAGTTTAGACTGTTGTAACACTTGTATAAAAACATGTTGAAATACAAAAACAATAGTAATGAAGATTTCCAAAGTTTAATTTCAAGATAGTTTTCTCAAGCCTTAGGTAAACCTTGTAGAGTATAGTTACCCTAATTGCTGTGCTTGGTATCATACGTATTTTTCTTAAAATTGTACTAAGGTTCTTACTTGGCTGCTCTTAACAATATTTTATTACTAGCTTTGGACCCCGAATCCGCCCGCGTGGCATAAAAAAAACATCCATCCCAACTTCCGCGTTTGTCATATTAGTAAGTATAATTTATTTATTTCTGTTTTATTATTCCTTTGCGACAGATACTTAGGACAAGAGTACTTTTTTAGATACGATATAAATTAATTCGCATTATTTATACGAAGTGAAAAATTCTTTAAACGACGTAATGTAATAAAACTGAACCGTTTTCGCTGCATTGCACATTCGCCCGCGCAATTTTTAAAGAACAACATCTTTGCATCGCCCGAATTTAAAATGTTAAACATTTTGGACGTGATATTTTTGAATTTAACGATAAGTTTCGTGATCGTAGGCAGCCTTATAACTAACTACGAGGAACATGTTCCAGTATTTTTAATAAAATTATATAGATACGGTAGCTTCGCGTACAAGGGAAAACAAGGGAAATTATTTAAAACGATCGAAGTGCCAAAGTCTTATTACAGACATTTTTACGTGTTCTCAGCTGTTTTTAGTGCTTTGACATTAATTTATATGGTCTCGGTGTATTTTTTAAATTTCCCAGCGAGTGCATTTGTGCAATTCATTATGGCGCGAATTTTCAACGACGCGGAACCAAAAGGTAACCTGAACATAAAACTATAATACAAATATACATATTTTTTGTAGGGAAAACAGACGGCAACCTACACTTTACTTGACGAAACAGCATATCTATAAAACATAGAAACCTTGGATTTAATTCTTGGAAGCATACCAACTGACATTGCTTTCTTATTTCGCTTCCAAAAGTAACATTATTGTGTTGCTGTTTTTGATTACTGAAATAATAATACCAATTACGATGACATAAAAATGTAGTCTCAACTTTATTAGCCTATTTTAACGGTTCTATAGAAAATCGTGTTGAATGAAATCAAATTGACTTACAAAAATCAATCTAATGTCAAAGTTTGATCCTAACAACCGGCTTCGATTGACCGGTTTCACGACCGGTGTTTTCTTTCCTCCTTACAAGGATCACGATTAGGGCTGCCAACTTTTAATTTAAACACAAAACTGACTTCAATCACAGCGCACTCTGGCCTAAATACATTGTTATTAAATCCATAGTCCGAATATGCACCGTGCAAACACGTAGATTTCGGGTTCAATTCGAAGAAACGTCAACCCTAACTAAATTTACCAGTGAGGTGTTTAAACAGTTATAATTAGTATTATCTGTTTACGTATTACATCGAGGAAAGAATTATTCGTGGAATACGACCGTAAGATCATTTTATGGTGTTCTTAATTTCCAGTATCAGCACTGGCAGCAGTGTTAACTCTCAGCTTGTTGACGTTACACTGCTGGAGACGTTGCTATGAATCGCACAAGCTGCAGGTGTTCGCAAGCACCAGTAAAATCAACCTGTTGCATTACGGGACCGCTTATGTGCATTACGCTGCCCTCGTACTCATCGCCGTTGGACAAGCGCCGCTCTTCTGTGGTAAGGGTTAGAGACTGAATACAAGCAACAGAATTTTTATAACGGTATTTTGGTTTATTCGTAAACCTTAAACGTTGATGTAAGTGCGAATTTTAAACACAATGCTTTGCTCCTAAACTCCTGCGAAAATGTATTGGTGTTACATTTCAGGAAAGCAAAAAGGGGAAATGCAATGGGTGGACGACTGGACTAAATTAACATATATCCCTAGCATATTTCTATTTCTACTGGCTTCATACGAGCAGTATAACAGTAACGTGGTACTGGCGAATTTACGGAAAGACAAAAATGGCGCTATAATAACAGAGGCGCATAGGATACCTCGCGGCAGAATGTTCGAGATCGTGTCTAGCCCGCACAGATTATTCGAGATTGTTTTGTACATTGTGTTGGCAACACTGACACCCACGAGGACGATGATCATCATGAGTTTTTGGGTTTTCTGTAATCAGGTCAGTTTCAATACTTCAGTTTCTCTCTTTCTCTTTCTAGAGAATTTTTAATGGCGTGACACTATTGCTATCTCTGTTTCTTCAAAGAGGGTGAGAGAGAATGCAATGTTATGATAATGTCGATTAACGTAATACGAAACTTGTTTCAGATTCAGGCCGCGATTCACGCCCATCAATGGTACAAGAGGACATTTAAAGATTATCCAAAAAACAGAGCAGCAATATTCCCTTATTTACTGTAAGCCAATTTTATGGTATTAATTGAAATGTATTTTTATGTTTTTCGCTCAACAAGCGGAAGTGAATTGTAAAAATTATACTGCATTTGAATTTTCTTGCATTTTATTTCAACGAATAACTTGTTTTTATCTTTGTATATTTTGTTAATCGATGGTAGGTACTTTACTGGGTTGTTTTTTGTCCATAAATATATAATATATTTACAATAAATAAATTACAGTAGTCAGCTAGTGTTTTATTTTAATGCGAGCTGTCGCCTGTAAACTTCGTTAGCACGAATTATTATAAAATAAAGTCGTCAATAACAATCCGGCGTGCAACAGCTATACTTCAGTAAAAGTCCTGTCAAAATCGGCTCACCTATTACGAAGATCACCCGGAAGAATAGCTACTTGCAGAGATAATGAAATTTTTTTAATGCTATATCCGTTATAAGCAACCCAAATGCACTTTCGATAAATCTGGATTTATATTGTATTACACTCGGTTTTTCACGCGTTTCCGTCCGCGTAAAATTTAAAAAAGATTAATGAATAGGCTCAAAACTACTGGGACGATTTTAACAATTGTTTCACCGTTAGAAAGATAATTTATCGGTGGAGAAGGATAGGAAGGGGAAATATCCTCTTTATGTTGTGCGTCTCCTTTATCGGATAAGGGTAGGTAACGCATCTGCAATTACGGATGTCTATGGGCAGCGGTCGCTTCGCCATTATGGCGGATTCAGGTGGCCGCTTGCTCGTGCCACCTTATGTTATAAAAAAAGTTGGGAATAAAAAAAAACAAGTTATTAATTTTAACTTATATTTATTAGAAACACATTAGTGAAATTGCACACTATAAATAAAATGTATTTTTCTTTTATTTAAATAAGAAACTGAAACAAAATAAACAAGTGTTAATAAATAATTCAGTCTTTGGAAAATTATTAGTAGCAATAAACTAACTAAGGTACTTCTATACTAAGGTGCTTGTATAAATAAAATATGTATAAAAGTCACTTAAAATGCATTCTCAATTAAAAACTTAACTCATTCCTTAAAAAAAATATTTCATATCAAAATTGCAATCTTTATTCATAATAATTATGCTAATATAGAGATAATTACTTCATAAAAAATGTTCCAAAGCTAAATATAAAAACACTTAATTTCTTACCTGTAAGGATATCCTTGTGTCTTCGCTCTGAACACGGACAGAAGTAGAGAGAAGAACACACAAACCAATATAAGTCCTACAACAGATTGGAAACGTCTCTTCTTCCCATCAACTAGAGTTCGAACTAAATCAGGGTTTTTCACACCCCCTGCGGCTTCTATCATGGCGATCATCCCCACTACCACTGCACAATCTGAGTTTAAGTTAAGGTCATTATAGTCAATCTATACTATTATAATAAAGTGTAAACACACACTTCTTTGTTGCATAAGATGTCAACAATTACAGCATATTTTTGAACAATTCTTTTTTCAATAAAAAGCCCTACACTTACGTCACACTTTAGGCTACATATTTTCACTCAATTACACTTATGGGGTAAATATTTTGGATAAAAACCCTAATGTGGGAAAGAGCATAAGTTGCTGCCAACATCATGGAAACAAGATTGCGAAGGTTTGTCTTGTCATGTCATTGACATTTGCTATTGATAATTTGACAAATGTAAACAAAGAAATAAAATTTTCATAACTTCATGCAGACGAAGCGCACAGGAACAGGTAGTCTAAGACACAGAAGTACAGAACCTCAATACAGGTAATCTTACTAATCTTATTAATATCATAAATGAGAAAGTTTAGGTGAATGTATGTTATTAGAGTTTGTAGCCTAAACCGCTAAATGGGTCACAATGAAATTTAGCATCAATGTAGAGGATAGTCTGGAAGAACACATAGGATACTTAGTTTTTTTAATTCCACAAGAGAGTCGCGGGCGAAAGCTAGTAAGAAACCATTAAAAAGGATACTCAAAGCTGCAACAATGTAACTTTCCAACACAAATTGTCCATGGGAACCACCATTAATATAAACTGGACCATTCTTCGAGCGTTGGTAGAATGGTGGTCCTCTGATCTGGTTCCACATCTGGCCAGAGACCATTGTGAAGCAGAACACCAAAGCAGCACCAGCCCACATCTGCTTGTTGTAGAGGAACTCCAGGTTGTTCCTGCGGAGGTACAGGAATCCAGCTACTAGTGCAAATAGCATCCCCACTGCTACCACACCTGAGTAATTTGGTGGCCTGAATACTCTAATCTGTAATATTAAACAAAAACAAATTGTTTTCAGTAAAGAATATTTCTTTGTACATCAAAGTTTGTATGTATCCTAAGCTCATTGATGTCTGTTCAATGGACTTATTTTAACTGTACCAGTACTACAAGGAAAAATTGCTTAAGGGTAGTTACAATTAAATTCACATCCATACAATCTTATCTGCAAAAAATCTATGTCCACACCTGCACATCAGTCCTATCTTGTATCCACTTGGCTATAGCCTCAGCATGAATACCAGCTCTCTCAAAGTCCATAGAGTCAGCAGGTTTCGGTTTACCCTTTGCTGGGAAATGCATGATTACTGGTGCAGTGTTTAGACGTAGCTGAAAAAAAATACGAAATGTTTGTCGTTAAGATAAATAACTTTTGCATTACGATTTTTTTTATCATTGTCTTCCTTACCATTTGGAAGATATCGGACCCCTCGTCAAAGTCAACCATACCGAAGAATAGTTTGTTATTATTCATTTGTGACATTCGGAATGAGCTAGCGACGATTAAATATTCATCATAAACGTGTTGACAAATAGCACAGCGTCTAGATGGAGCCATAGCTGTGAACATCACGATAAATGAATAATCCCTAGGGGGAGCCTTCACATAATCCTTGAATCGGTTGTAATTTAAAGATATTATAGACTTCTTTGCTGTTAAATCGGTCAACTGTTGTACTTTCTCTTCAAGCTGAAAGAAATTAAACCAACATTAAGAATAAGTCGGACCCTCGCCGGGAAATTATAATTTATACATTACTTACTCCTTTTGCACGGCTTTGTGCATCGCTTTTGTAGTATGTCAAGACTGTTGCTAAGATTAATAAATATTTAAATTTCATTTTGAGTTTTATTCGAGAACTTCTTGAAATTACAAAAGAAAAAACGAAACCAATGACCAAGTGCCAACTATGTATTTTTTTTAAATTGGGTTGATAAATGAATTGTCAATGTCAATATAATGTCAAAGTCCACTTTAATCTGTAGTACACACCAGCCAATGTCGCCAGATAATTCCATCGAGTTCTCCACTGATGAAGACATCAAACGTGCGTTTTTTTTATTTAAAACAAATGTTTTTGAAATAAGTGATCTAATCAATCAATCGAAAATTTTTATTACGTACGGCCACTATTTTCAACACAGAAAAAATAACTACTAATTTCGCAGCTATTCTTGTAGTATATTTTTCTATTTGGCAGATCACTTTCAAAACTTTATATCAAACTTGTGTTAACTTATCTGTTCAAACACAATTTCCCCTTTAACACAAACTCCTGAGTGTAAGGGAATACGTGTCGATTTGGCAAGTAAGAAGTTTTAACCGCCGATCGCCGAACAGAGAAAAAGGCAGTGCCAGTGTTTAGAAGCTGGTTTTTATTATCTGTAAAAGAAGCAGTGTTGCCAATGCTGCGGCAATTGCCCTGCTCTCCAGCAACTCTCCAGCTTGCGGCAGCAACTAGCCTAAACCATTAGGCCGTAGCAGATTCCGATTCTACGGCTTTTAAAAATCTTACTATCATAAATGCGAAAGTTTAGATGGATGGATGGCTGTTTGTTAAGAGTTTGAAGCCTAAACGGCTCCTTGAAATTCATTTATTATGCTCACTGACTTATTCCTCAATTTTTAAGACTTCAGTGGAGTAGTGTTACAATGGATGTTTCCACGATAGAAGCATGCAAAATTTTCAACAAATTTGAGTCAGCGGAAGCCATCTCTGTCCAACAGGTGCTTATTTCCACCGTAGAATTCCATACCAATTTAAAACATTGTTGGAACATTGAACTTTTTATGACTGATGAAAATATTGAGTTACCTTCTTGTAAAATTCGTAATTAATAGGCATTTTTTTTTTGTTTACCGTTTAGGGGTCACCATCTTATTCAATGAAACATTCAAAAAAAGTGTGAGAAGAAAGACTTGATAACTTACAATAATTTTAAAATATTTTATTAACACAATTCATTCAATAACACCAAAGATTATTATAACATTCTCTAACATGAAACCTAGAATACATTTCACCTATTTCTTTACCAATTTATAATCATTCAAACATTTCGACTATGAGGTATACAGAATAAAAATACTTTGAAATATATTTCACATAGTAAGTCATCAGAAAGTCTACTATAATAGTATATAAATAGTTTTAAATATAATATATAACGACTGCGGTATGTCATGAAGCTTATATAATGTAGAGGAAAATAAAACACAAAACAAGTAGAAACAAAATAATCTGGAATGTACAAATCATGTTTATTAACTGATTCCTGGCAATACATCGTTTGTGACCGGCTCTGATAGTCAGCAACAGCAACGCGGATAGTAACAGTACAATAACAGTATACAACACACCCACTAACACCGAAAGCCGCAGCGCGATACACAAGCCAGGTCTAACATTCTCAGTAAGAGATGGCGGTACACGGTACCCCGGGACTTCAACGGTTCATAAATTATTTAAGATAACTTGTTTGGACTTAATTTTCTACTCTAACTGTACATTAGTTTCGCCTTATCGCTAAAATAATCTAAAATTGATATATATCGTCAGACGTAATTTGATTCGTTTGGGGAGGGGGGGACAAAACGCGCAAAACATATAAATCGGAGCGAGGGAGGGTTCCGTGAAATAATTCCACAACAAATTAAAACTTGGCAGATAAATAACTTAATAATAAATTACTCCGTCATCGCTCGGTAGCGTTTAAAACTCATGATTGGGACTCAAAGCGATATAGTAAAAATTTTAATAGAAAAATCATTTATACAGATCGCGGTCTCGAGGCGCGACGCCGCCGCAGCATCAAGGCGACGCCACGCCGGAGACGTGCGAGGAGATGGAGAAGTGAATCAGGTTACTATACAGGATGGGCTGCCGTGGAGCGCTACGCCCGCTACCGGCGACGACGTCCCTGTGCGCGCGTCGAGAACATTCTCCATGCGTAGAACTCCACGGCACGAGGGAGCTGGTGCGTACAGATTTACTGCTTAGTGTATAAGTAGATGGCGACGATGAGACCGTATAGACCCAACACTTCGGCGAAAATGAGGATAAGGATCATTCCGACGAATAGCCTGGGCTGTTGCGCTGTGCCGCGGACGCCGGCATCACCCACGATGCCTATGGCGAACCCGGCGGCCAGCCCGGAGAAGCCCACGGCGAGACCCGCGCCCAGGTGGATGAAGCCTCTGCAATTGCAACAGACACATTTTAAACTATGTTGTACAACAAAGACATATTTGAAATGAAAGCAATTTGGTTAAAACAGTATCTGTAAATGTTTTTAAAATCATCAATCAAATGGTGGCAATTATTTTATAACTTGTCAAGGAATTTGTAATCTTTTTTCATTTTTATCAATATCAATATTTGATTGATTGTTTAACTACTGTCATCAATAATATAAGATTTACAAAACCAGTTCAAAACATTTAATTAAGACTATTTCATGTCTGCCAACTTATTTTTAACAATAAAACAAAAACTAATCTGAAGCAAAAAATCTTACTTTATTGTAGCACTGATTGTGTAAGAGGTTAAAATGCAATAATTTCCTCTAACCTTGGATAATGTCATTGTAACAATTGTAGGAGCAAGGTCTCATATTAGGAAATATGATTAACCATAAACTATTATCACCTCTGAAGGTTGACTTTTAAAAAATGTCTAGTGTATCAAGATTGAAAAATCATGTTTTATCTATGCATTTTGTCTATATTTGGACAATTTATAGATTCATCTTTGTCTTAGTATATGAACTTAGTAAGACAGGCAGGTCCAGAAAAGTTAGACCTGCACTTAGGCTTCAGAAGCATTACCTGAAGAGGCTGTAGGTGGGTGGGGCTTCCAGGGAGCCAGCAATCAGCACAGCCACGACCAGACCGTAGATGGCGATAATACCCGCCATGACTACGGGAATGATGGACTTCATGATGAGCTCGGGCCGCATCACCGACATGGCGGCGATACCGGTACCCGACTTGGCGGTACCATACGCAGCTCCCAGCGCTGGAAATTAAATTAATATTTTTGTTTTAACTTATGATAGAATTGAAAATATTGTTGGTATGGCAAGGGGATGTTTTGATAAGAATTGTAAATTGTTTTCCCATGCATGGTTCTGATAGTCTAACAAAAGGAAAGGGCTAATAAGTGATATCTAAATTTATATGGTCAGAGTTTTATATAATAATCCTTATGCAATCAACTTTACAAGATAAACTATGTTTTCTATTACTTCTATAACAAAACAATGTTTAAGAGTTTTTTTGTAAGATCCTGAATACCTAATAATTGTACTTGTCAAATTCTAGATGATCTTAAGATATCCCCTTTGAAATAACCATTACAATCTTTGAAGACAGATTCATTTACATAAGTATTTACTGTATAAAATGGAATGTACTAATGAATATAAATTAATGTTCATACTTTTTTATGTAATGAACATTTAAATGCTCAATCTTTTACTTGATGTTAGTTTAAATCATCCATCTTTTAAGAAAGATAATGTTTTTTCATCTAATAAGTTGAAATGTGAGAGAATATTGAAAATACTTCAATTTGAGTTCATAGTCAAATACTATAAGTGTAAAAACTGAATAAAAAGGTTTCCATGTATGTTAAAATTTGATTTGAATGCATATTAATAATATCATGTGAATTCTATTACTATCATACTGTCACAAGATTAAGTTCAGTTTAAATTGAACATTTGATCATGTGATTTCTGAAAAAGTTGCATATTTCTTATAATTGCTAGCTTATATATCAAGCTTTAAGTCATGACATAATAAAGATCCAAGTAATGTATCTGATATTCAGAAACATACAGACATTCATGAAGTAATCTAGTATGAACTTTCATGAATGGTCTTTGAAGATGTTTCTTGTTAAAAAAACAATTATGTTTAAGAATCCTCATAAAAATTAAAATTATGTAATATAGGCCCAAGTGGGTATATTTGTAAAATAATCAAGATATAATCAAAAGAATGTTAAGCAGTTTATTAATCACATGATTTGTCAATTACTAATGTGTCAATTGTAATTTAAGTTAAGAACTGAACCATAGACTAGGTTAAGTTAAAAGATGAGCAGCTGACTGGTCACATGATAACTTATCATGTGATTTAACTTATTGATTTTTTGCTGAAGCAGCGCGCCGCCGGTGCTCAAAACGTAGACAGAAAATAGGTCACGATTTTTATATAGGTCAAATCTATACTACATTGTAGTAGTATAACGATTAAGTTATTACCACGCCCATGTCAACATTTTGTTGGTGTCCAACGATAACTTTACTTTCATTGAATACGCGCACGATCGGTCACGGGTACATTCAATGCTAAAACATAAATCTTAGGAATTTCAACCATTCCGCTAACGTTATAAGGCCGAAAATACTTCAGACGGCAAGTAACCATACTATTGGACTGCGAGCGATGTGAAATTCCACTTCGACAAAGGTTTTTCCCTTATATTATAACCAATGCTACCAACATATTTATCAGTCACATGATAAATGAATCACATTTTATGATAAAAGCAACGCCCTCAAATGCTACATTTTATACCTGGAATGTCGCGAAACATCAATACTTTACACAAACTAATTATCTACGTATAGTCTAGACAGAAACAAGGTGATGCTGTAACTATAATTAGTACTCCTAAAATAACCAGTTTCACATTTTTTAACATTGGTTACTTTAATAAACAATGAAACAAGCAATCAATAAATGGAGCATATCGTTCCAAAATTTGAAGATCGATAACGATCCAAGACAGCCATTACAAATAAGATATATTTCTTGCTTACCGCTAAAGATAATAGCGGACGCCGCCCCCATAACTCCAAAGAAGGGTCCATAGATGGGACTTTCAGCAGTTGGCCCAGAAGACATCTTGAATGTGTTGTGTGGGAGTATTTACAGGTCCCAAAAGCTGTGATGACTATCTGCACACACTCACTCCACGGAACTATTTCAGCACAGACAAATATGGCCCAAGCTTTGCAGACTCGATAGAATGGGTCATATGACGATTGATGTTCAAGGCAGTGCTCGATATGCCCAAAGATCTGATTGGCTTTGTTACGTGACTTCCGAAATACGCAACCAATCACGAGCTAGAGATTTCGCAGCGACGTGACGTCTAACATTGATGTGGATCGCTGGCCAGCAGATTTATTTTGCGCATGTGCAGATTGATCGTTTAAGGACTTTTTACAAATATTTAATGGTGAACAAATGGAAATGTTAAATAATGGGACTTCGAATAAATATAATTAATTTTATTATTTCATCAAATACGTTTACTATAATGTAAATACCCTTAATTCTGTAAAAAATAATTAAAAAGACGCTTTATTGAAAAATCAATAAAGTTGCCACAGTTCTTAAAACGTTGGTGCAAAGACGTGAACTTTGTATTTACGCATGGAAATTAACTTTTGCGAGATTCAATATTCTCAGTTAATTAAATGTGATTGCAAAACAAACATAGTTTTATTACATGAGAGCTTTGTTTAAACACAGAATACTTTGAGCTTTCAGAAATTAATTGAATGTTACCATTATCAGGCCTTGTTTTTTTTTAATCTGTCAGTTAAACTGTCAACTTTAATCATTGACTGTCAATGTCAGCTGTCAAATATCATGTGGGATTCACGTTGTTTATGTTTCCAACCGATAGAGATCCTAAGATAATTTTTTTATTTAAATTATATAAAAGAATAGTTATTATTTTATTGAATGCAAAATGAAGTATAATTATAAGGTAACTTATATGTAATTTATTTGCATATCCATTTTGTGAATTTTAATAAAATTTATCAGTATGTTAAAAAATTGAATACTTTGTTTTTAAATCAATTTGCTGTATTACGTCTGCATTGTTTTGTTTATTCTGTTATTAATCATTAATTTGTTCACAATAAAAGTAATATGCCATTTATCAGTATATCAAAATTGATTTTATTTGTAAAATAACCTATTTTGCAGTTTCAAAACTTACTGGGGACTGTCTACAAAAAAGGAGATGTGGTATTTAGTCGTGACGGAAATAGCGTCATCAGTCCTGTGGGGAACAGGATTACAGTTTACAATTTAAAACAGTAAGTAAAAAACTGGCAAAGTCTTTTTAAATATTTAGCCCGCAGCAACATTATATTTGCAAAAACTACAATGTTTAAAGTTACATAAAGCCATTATGTTATTAAATTGTTTTAATAGATGGAGGTCAAAACCTTACATTATCTTGCTTCTATGTTACTTTTAAAAATAAAAATACCTTGTCTATTCCAGGAACAAAAATATCACGTTACCTGTGGAAAGTCATTATAATTACACTGCTATAGATGTCTCACCAAATGGATCTGTTTTATTGGCTATTAATGAAAGTAAGTCCACCATTTTCATCACTTTTCCTACAATGGACCCAGGCTACCCTTTATCTTCAATTTTTGTTGCTTAAGCCCTAAATATTTTATAAATTGCTTAAAAAGTTATTTCCCAATTTTCTCTGTAATGTTTCCCTTTGCCTTTTATTTCCCTTTCCCCTGCCATAGCTGGGGTAAAATAAAATATTTCCCTTTTGGTCCTGTTCACTCCCTGCTTTAAACATTCCAATTTCACGCTTTAACCATTTTCAGTGATTGTAGTAATATATTGAGAAACATTACTCCTGTTTTTCAGAGGGCGAAGCACAAATGATAAGTCTGGTGACTTGTTCAGTGATACACAAATATAAATTCAAGCAGGAGGTCAATGCAGTTAAGTTTAGTCCAGATGGGAAATATTTTGCAGCTTGTTGTGCCGATACAGGTAATATCATAACAAGTATATAATAATAGTAAATTATGGTCAAATATTGAAATTATTGCTGAGATAAATGATAAGGTAGCTTAAACTGCAAGTTCCATTAAGGAGTGCCCACACACCTTGGACTAAACTATTGGACAACTGTTGAGCCGCTCTGGGATTATATGGAGGTGCGCATACTACTCAATCTTTAGTAATCCAACTAAACAGTTGAATGGGCTGTGGAACATTTGACAATCGCACAACAGTGCGATAGTTTAGTCAAAGGAATGTGCTTGCTGTTAACATTTGAAATCTGTCAGATTGTAAGTGATGCTTATAAAGTGAAGTTTAAAATTCGTTTTAGTATTCACTCAACATAGGTAATTCTACTATTTACATATTTAAATTTTTTATAATAATTTTAGGCAATTCATCTTTACATGTCTTTCACATATTTTTTTTTAAACCATAACATTCTTTTTAGTTCAATTGGCAACATTGTCTATAAAAATATGTTTTAAACAGTGCAATCTGTTTTTTAAGATATTAACAAATACAAATCAAATTTCAGTATTCATAATGACAGCACCAACCAGTTACACGGGTGAATTCCGTTCCTTTGTCATGAAGAGAGTCTATCAAAAGGCATATGACGATGTAACATGTTTAGACTGGTCATCGTGTTCAAAATTATTAGCCGCCGGGTCTAAAGATACGACGACGAAGATCTACACTGTTGATTATTTAGACAATATTAACATGTTTTCATTAAGTGGACATACGGATAAAGTGGTCGGTGTATTCTTTGAAAAGAAAAGTTTAGATTTGATAACTGTAAGTAGGAACGGACAGGTTTGTCTGTGGGAGGCGAGTATAGACCCAGATGACTTGATTGTATCGGAAGTACAAATACCACACAGAAAACGAAGGAAGTTCCAAAAAGCAGAAGATAGTGAAGATGATATTGATGAAAAGAATGTTATTGAAAAAGACAAGGAATATGTAAGTTTTTTATTAACTAGTTTTTGCTTGCCACTTTCCTGTGTGAAAAAATAGCATTAATATAGCTTATTTTATACTTAGTGATTGAATAATTTCTATTGGTCTAGGAATTTTTAAAGAATCTATAGGTCTTGGGTTTGAATCCCGCCGTGTACCAATGCGATTTTCGAATTTTCATATGTACGTAATTTACCCGACGTTCTTACGGTGAAAGAAAACATCGTGATGCAACCTGCACATGTCGGCGAAGAAATTCAAAGATATGTGTGAAGTCAACCGCAGTGGGCCAGCATGGTTGACTATGGCCTAGCACCCCTTACTTAGGGTAGGCTCCGAGCCCCTCGGTGGGGACTTACAGTGAGCTGGTGATGATGATGATGAAAGAATTTTTGAAATTGCTTTGGTAGTTTTTATTTGTCACAAAAATTTTAAAATTTTCTTTATAATATTAGTATAGCTTTTAATTAAAAAAAGTAAAGTAAAATATACTTAAAATGTTTAATTTTGTTTTTTAATGGTTTTTATAGCAGAGTGATGATGATAAAAGTGAAAAAGATGACATTAAAGTAAAGGAGGAAAATAGATTGGTGTTCAGGAAACTTGGCAGACATTACATAGGAGATGCTATACGGAGTGCCGATTGTAAGGTGAAGCTTACCGCTGCTCAGTACCACAAAGCTACTAAAATGTTAATCACAGGTGAATTTTTATGACTACCCTACATTCTTAAAATGAAATCTGGAAATTCTATGCATTTTGTCATGTTTCAACTAATGTCTGAGTAAAGATAAATTATTTCATTGAAACAAAATCTATTATATTTCTAAACAATTATTACGTGACTGAAGTGTCTCTACTCCAGTGTCTCGGTTTTAATCGCTCTTCCACTAGTACCGAGTGAGAGAGATAGCTGCGCGCGTGCACCGGCGTGAGTGAGACGGCTGTAAAAGCCGCGCGCATCATGGGTGCCATACTCAAGTCACAGTGCTACAAGGGTCTATATTTTATTGATAAACTAGCTGTTTCTTGCGTGTGAAAAAAATACCCTATGTTACTCAGCTTTTAAATGGTGCAACAATTTTTTAATTAATTCAGTAGTTTTTTAGTTATTTCAATACATACAAAATCCAAAAATGCAAATCTTTCCTTTTTTAGATTATTAGTACAGATGTCGTATTTTAGCGACAGCTGATGGCGTTTACCGGAAACATTTACATGCATTTGTTGATGAATGTATCAATTTCGTAAATATATTCCTATAAATGTATTATTTCCTTGTTTCTGTGAGGTTTCTCAAACGGCGTGTTCTTCCTGCACGAGCTGCCGGACGTGAACCTGGTGCACTCGCTGAGCGTGTCGCAGCACCGCATCGGCAGCGCGGCCGTGTCCCC
>NW_013526471.1:705208-706332 GCF_000836215.1 Papilio polytes
TTTTTTTTTAACCAAATTTATTGAAGGTCAAAGTTTCTTAAAGTGGGGTCAAATAGAAGTAGGAAGGCGGAAATGCAGTTATTTTGATTTATTTTAGTAGAAAGGAAAAAGGAACATCTATTTTTTTGTTATAAATGAAGATACAAGAGAAAATGTTGCTTGCTAAATCATACTTCATGCCTAATATTATAAATGCGAAAGTTTAGATAATTGATTGTTTGTTAGAATTTATAGCGTAAACGGTTGAACGGATTTCGAATTTGGTACAGATGTAGAGGATAGTCCGAAAGCACATAGGGTACTCACTTTTTAATTCGACGTGTGGAGGCGCAGGCGGTAGCCAGTGTTGAGTAAAGGAGTGTGAGTTCAGGCGAGCAGTACGTGCTGAAGCAGCAGGGCCACTCGCAGGACATGACGTGCGTGGCGTACTCGCCCGACGGACAGTACCTGGTGACGGGCGGCTACGACGGCAAGGTGAAGCTCTGGAACACCTCCACCGGCTTTTGCTTCGTCACCTTCACCGACCACTCCTCCACCGTCACCAGCATCGTCTTCAGCGCCAACAAGAAGTTCTTCGTATCCTCGTCGCTCGATGGCACTGTTAGGTGTTATGATCTGACAAGGTTAGTTTACAAAATCATTTAATAAAAACTTAATTCTATTTTTACCGTCCGAAGTAATTCAAATGCAGAAATCACAAGAAGCCAGAAATTAAGTAATCATGGCAACCTTGCTTTTTTGCCATTAGCTTTTGATTTAAGATTAACTTTTTCAACATTTTTTTCCATTCTTAACTAGAACTAATGGTGTAAGTGAGCATATGTCCGCTAAAAGATAACGTTTTTCCGTACATACCCTTACCATAAATTCAAAAATGCCAGCGTTTGTCTGGTTCACACTTAATTAGTACAGTAAGTTGCGACGGCCTGTCTTAGATTGTACGTCTAAGGCCATTAGCGTTCATTGCGATGAAAAATAAGAATTTGACAAATGTAAACAATAAAAAAGTTTTTATAATTTGACGGGAACTGCTAGTAATATGTGAAACAGGTACCGCAACTTCCGCACGCTGACGTCGCCGAGCCTGGCGCAGTTCGCGTGCGCGGCGCTGGACGCCAGCGGCG
>NW_013526471.1:706927-708662 GCF_000836215.1 Papilio polytes
TGCGCCTCTGGAACTGCATAGAGACCAGCACCGACTCCGAGCTCATACAACTAACGTCTGACGCGCTGCAAGTTGCGTATAGACCGGACGGTGAAGAGGTATGAATCAAGATTAAAAAATAACTGTAACTTGTGAATTCGTTAATACGAAATAAAAAAAGTAACCTAAGTTACTCCCGCATACATTAGCTATCTTCCAGTGAAAGTTCCTTCGAAATCGGTCCAGCCGTTTCGGAGGTTACCTAAAACAATTTTTTTCACAAGTTTTATTCTTAACTAGCTGTCCCCAGCGGTTTCATCCGCATGAAACTATGAAAATTTTACTTTAATGTTTCCATTTTTCAAATTATCAACAGCAAATGTCAAAATGACATGACATGACAAACCTTGGCAATCTTGCTTCCTTGACGTTGACAACAACATATGGTCTCTTTCCCACATTAAGCTTTTTATCCAAAATATTTACCCCCTAAGTTTAATGGCGTGAAAATATATAGCATAAAGCGTGACGTAAGTGTAGGGCTTTTTATTAAAAAAAGAATTATTCAAAAATATGTTGTAATTGCTGACATCTTAGGCAACAAAGAAGTGTGTTTACACAACTATGATTGGTTAATTCTTATTGGCATGTCAAAGGTATATAATTCAATGTAAACTTTTTTTTTTATAACATAAGGTGGCAAACAGGCAAGCGGTCACCTGAAATCGCCAAAGTGGCGAAGCGACCGCTGCCCATAGGCATCCGCAATTGCGGATGCGTTGCCTACCCTTATCCGACGGAGGAGGAGACGCACATAAAGAGGATATTTCCCCTTCCTATGCATCTCCTCCACTGTCATATCCACTTCCTCTTCCCAACCTTTCTTTACAAGAAAAGGGTGGTAAAGAGAAAGGGACTTAAATTAGGCCGTGTAAAAAACTGTGTCTTATTTAGTTTTCCTTATGGTCCAGATAGCAGTGTCGACGTTGGACGGCAATATAACGTTCTTCAGTTCGGGCGGCGAGCAGAGCGGCAGTATCGAGGGCCGCGCGGACCTGGGCGCCGGCCGCGGCGACACGGACCTTGTTACAGCTAAGCAACAACTTAAATCTAAGTTAATATCACATTTTTACACTATTTTATTCACTAACGCACTTCATCATCATTTGGATGCATTTAAAATCGTTTAACTGTCACCTATTGTATCTTTCTTGTATTAACGGTCGAATATTGAAACGATATTGAAATATGCGATGTCTTAAATGTAGGCAACGCATCGCCAACGTTCGCCATTTTGGCGGATTAAGGTTGCCACTTGCTCGTTTGCCACCTTATTGTATAAAAATGCTTAAATTCTATTAACATTTTGATGTCTGATATTTTGTAAACGGCGTTTATTAAGCGAAGTGTCCGAGATTCGTTTCAATATTTAGTCGGCCAAAATCACAAAAAAGACTGAAAAGAGTGTTATTAACTATCCATTTTTTTGTATTACTATTCCTATATCTAGTGTATCAAAGTTTACTGTAAATGTATTGTTTATGTAATTTTAAGTAAATTAATGTAATTTCAGGGCTTTCACGACAATATGTTACTCGGCGGACGGCGGCAGCGTGCTGTGCGGCGGCAACTCCAAGCACGTGTGCCTCTACAGCGTCAGGGAGGCCGTGCTCCTCAAGAAGTTCGTCATCACGCAGAACAGATCCCTTGACGCTATCAGTGTGAGATATTCATTATTTAATTTAGAAATTTAAAA
>NW_013526471.1:709916-732621 GCF_000836215.1 Papilio polytes
AGCCATTATCGACTCTAATCACTTGTAATAGTACATTTAGTATGAAACTTGGGAAATAACATAAGAAAAAACGCATTAACCATACATTATTCTGATCTGTTCCGTAAATACTAGTTTCTGACGTCTTCTGAACAGTATAGTAATGTTATATCCAGGCCATTCCGGTTGGAGACGAGCTCTACTCCAGCCGCGGTAAAGAATCTTCTAGAAGAAGGCGAGTGGGGCCGCGCGCTGCTCGCCGCGCTGCAGCTCAGCGAGCACAGCCTCATACAGCAGTGTGTAGAAGCTACACCACACACGGATAGTGAGTACAGCTTATTGCACTCACACTTCTTTAATGTCTCCCTAAGTGTAGATTTGTGAATATAAATCTACTAAGCGCTCAATAATGACTGCGTGTTTGTTTTTGTTGAGTCGCTAAAGTCTGAAATGAAATTTATGTTGAATTTTAGTGATGAAATTTTATAATATTCAGGGCCTGTCCCACCACTGGCTGATAGAGGCTCAGATAGCTTAAAAATGACGTCACTGTCAGATAAGGGAACAAAATCAGATATTTCCATCACATATTTTACATGTTCGATTTTTATCAGACAATTTACAATTTGGTGAGACAGGCCAATAAACTATTAAAACGCAATCATTTTTATATTGTTGATTATGTTAATTTCTAACTAGATGGTGCTTTCTTTGAATTTAAACTATTATTTGTTACATCGATAAATTACTGTTTTGTTTTCTTTAGCTAATTTTGGAAAGATTTTTATTAATTCAATAAGAAAATAAAAAATAATAATTTTTTCAAAATTTATGAACAACTAATATTGTTTAACCTTGGCACACCACTTGTATGAATACTCTATCATCCGACGTGCCAACTAACTACCCTTTTGTCCAGTCGAGTTAACAGTGCGGGATCTAGAAGATGAGTACCGGCACCGTCTGGCCAGCTCCGTGGCTCGTCTTCTAGAAGACAGCCGGCACCTGGAGCAGCTGCTGGTGTGGGCGCGCGCGCTGCTGGCGCCAGCCCGCCTGCCGCAGACTGCGCTGCTCGCGCTCGAGAAGGTCCTCACTGCTAAATACTCGCAGCTCAGCAAAATGTAAGTTAACATTTATAGTATATGCTGCCAAACCAGTAGCGACATTCGCCAAAATAGCGAAGCGATTGCTGTAAACATCCATAGTTACCTTTAATCGACGAAAGAGACAAACAGACGATCTTTCTTTTTTCTTCCACTGTTAAATAAACCCATTTCTTTATTTCCTTATAAGAAAAGAGTGGGAAGGGATAGGGGACTTAAATTAGGCCTGCTAGTTTTATATTTATTTTGAACTAGTTATTGCTCGTGACTTCGCTCGCGTATAATTAAAAAATATACTCTATGTTACTGATAACGTAGCTTTTTAAGAGTGAAAGAATTGAAATAGGCCCAATAGTTTTTGAGTTAAAAATCTTACCCCTTTATAATATTGTACAGTATAGATTTTTCGATTTTCTAGAAGAAGCAGCTGTCCCAATCCCTACTTCTTTTAGCTACGCTCTTGTAACGTAGATTTTAAAAATATTTATAGTAAACTGTCTCAATAGTTAAAAAAATCATTATAACAATCATTTACATACAATTTGAAAGCCTTTTCTTAACTATATTAACAAAATTAATAAATCAAACCACAAATGAGGTCAAACAGCGTTACGTAAATCATCAGCTGCTTGTCACGGCCGTCATACGTCACGTCATCTTGACACAAGCAAATCACGACGATAAGTTATTTACACTATGAGTACTACTAATGTTTCATGCCACACTCAGAGTCGTAAAATGATCGCTTTTGTAATCCCTTAGTAATTTATCAAAATTACTGTGTTAAGGTCAGAGGGTTGTAGTTAGAATTTATGACGTAGCTTCCTTGTTATTTAAATTTCGAAATGCTTTAACGGAAATCAAAGTTAGTCAAATGAAATATGTTAATAATGAATGAAATATGTTAATATTGACTTAGAAGTTTTTACTAATAATTTGTATATAAATTCTATTTAAAAATGACTTATCTCTCGAAAGACATTGCATTCGAAAACATTCCAATTATCTTTTTGGTACATTCCGTCTTTTTTTTATTATCGAAAAGTTTAAAATTTACTTATATTTTGTGTAACTATCCTAATCATACTTCATACTAATAGTATAGAAGCAAAAGTTTAGATAGATGGATGGCTGTTTGTTAGACTCTGTAGCCGAAACGGCTGAACCGATTTCGTTGAAATTTGGCATAGATCTATAGAATAGTCTGGAAAAACACATACGTTTTTTCAAAATTCCACGCGGACGGAGTCGCGGGCGAAAACTGGTGTTGTGATAATTGGCGCATTTTAACTTTGTATTGATTGAAATAAAACTGTGATTTACTTTTATTTTATACTAGCTGTCGTCCGCGACTCCGTCCCCGTGGAATTAAAAAAAACCAAAAGGGAGTAGCCTATCTATCGACTAAACCTACATCTAAGCCAAATTTCAACGAAATCGGTTCAGCCGTTTAGGCTACAGAGTCTAACAAACATCCATCCATCAAGCCATCCATTCATCCATCTAAACTTTCTCATCTACAATATTAGTATGATAACCAAGTGGTTTCTTCATGCATTTAAGATAATTTTTTGTTTGGTTTAACCATCGGAAATCTCCTCAAGCGTGTGGTTGCATTACATAAAGCCGGGCATCAATCACCCGCAGACGTACGATAAGGTCAAGTGCGTGATAATGTGATACTCACGATAATACTGTCAGGTGGAACGAATGTACACACACTATATATATTGCAATGTTTTATATTTAGTTCCAAAATATTAGAGCCCCCATTCGTACGGGCGGTTTTATAACGCGCGTTTAAATTGCGTTAAAATCACCCATGTATTTGCAGCGCTTTTAAAACGCGACGGTTTTTTTCACGCAATTTAATATTAGTGTTTTGCGAACTAAACAACAGGTTTAAATCTTTCGTGTGAGCGAGACGTAACAAAGCGTAAATGCCGAGTATTAAAACAACACGTTGGCGGCTCCTAAACGACGAACGGATTCAAATCACTTAATCGCAAGGCTAAAAAGGGAATGCGTCGCTGTTGAAAAGCACACTGCCTTAAGAACAAATATATGTAAAAAGATGTCGGTTTACTTGAAAGTTATCTTAACGCGCGTTATGAAAACGCTCGTGCGAAAGTTGATTATTGTAATGATTCTTAATTCTGCTTAGTATGGAGTTTCTAAAATATTTACAAACGTAATATTCGAAAACCTTTAATAGCGATTCGGCTTAATGCTGACTTTTTTAAAACTCCGGGAGATAAAATAGTTGTAATTTATTTTTATAATAAAACTTTTGGGTACAGTTTTATAAAATCTTAATAATCCTTAACCATTTTCGATAAAAGCTTTCGTCGTGGTAAGAATTATATGTACAACTAAAATAATTACTTTTCTTTCAGATGTGATTTCAACAAATACACGATACGCTGTATAAAGTCTGTGGCAGAGATCGCTCCCAAACAAGAGGATGTCGATATGGACACTGACAACGAATCCAGCGGCCGAGGAACTTTCTCTGATACAGACTAAATTAGTTTGATAATAAAAGATTTTTATACTGATTTTTTGAGTTTTATTTTAATGTAAGTTTTTTACACCTTTTTCGTCTAATTTTTCCTTTTAATATTCAAAATTTTATTTCAATTAAAGTACGAGTTATATGTATAACCTTTTTACGACTTAAAACACTTCTAGTAATAACAGAAAAGAATCGAACGCTTAAAAAAGCATTTTATCTCGACTTTCTAGTTAGACTGTCGTTTGTTTTTTAACAGACGTTTTTGTGATATCATAAACAGTGTATTTAAGAAAACACATACTAAAAACAAAATTCCTTTGTGTTTATAATTCGAGAGAATGCGGGCTAAGAGATAAACCGATTCACTGAATCCTTTACAAGAAATAATCAGGTGAAAACAAAATATATGGGTGTTTTGAAGGACATAAAAAAAACAAGTGTACTAAAAATAAGATTTATTTACAATATTAACTAAAACACACAAAGTGCTTAGGTAGCTTTTCAACAAGCATAACAGTACAGTTTGAACTCTACCCTGATCCAAAAATCTATATTTACATAAATAAATAGTTCATGTTATCTAAAGGTCCGAATTACATTTTTTTAAAGTCGGACACAAGAAATTTTATTTAGTAATGAAAGTCATGTATACTTGAGACATATTACAAAAAATAATCAGTAGTGCAACATCATGGTAAAAAAACAAAACATACCAATCTTAAAGTATTAATTACTCTTGTCCTATGTTTAAACACCTAACCGTATACATTTTGGTTTACTACAAATAGGTACTTATTAGTTTAGAGTTACGTAAACTTCAAGGCAAGATTAAACTGGAGTGGAAATAACAACGAAAATAACTATAGAAAAGTCTCTTATTCTTAGAATAATAACATCAAAAAGACACTTGTTGGGGATTATTCCCAACCGTCACCCCGCTCTGTCCCCACGTGGCGACAGATTAAAATAAAAAGTTTCATCCGTCCCACCTTTTGCAACGAGTGGACGGTTGGAACTTATTTTATTTTACATCGGTTCCATCTGTCACCTTATTCGTAATATTGGAACTAAAAAGTGGGACAAATGAACCTTTTTATTCTCACGTGGGGACATAGCAGGGTGACGGTTGGGAATAATCCGTTGTAGGTAACAAAGTGTTACTAATTCATTCAATTTCTGACGTAATTTAATCACTGTTTTTTTAACTAACTTTCGAAAATAATTGATCATTAATGTGTCTCTTCTAGATTTTATTTAAATGTTAGTGTTTGTTGATTCCTGTAGGCTTTGAGGGTCGTGTGATGAAATTAATGCTGTTATTCCTGCGACAGGCGGGGATGGCTCCGGAGCGGGCGACCGCGATACCAGATATCACCACAGATATTAGAGCTATCACCAATATTGCCCATCTCACTGTCTCCACGTAGCCTAGTAACGTATGAGAGTGTCTCAATTCCTCTTGAATAGCTTCTGTTATTTCTGCACCCTAGAAAAGTAGAACACTTTAAGCGTAACTGTTGTGTTCTGTTGATTTTTATTTAAATATAATCAAAAATAATAAGCCTATGTGTTTTTCCAGACTATTCTCTACGTCTATACCAAATTTCATCGAGATCCGTTCAGCAGTTTAAACTACAAACTCTGACAAACATCCATCCATCTAAATAGTAAGATTACTTGATAAAAAGACAAATAGAACTTATTTATTACTATAGTATTATAAAATTTGTTCTACATGCGAAATTAACAATTCGATTTAAATGACTATCAGTTAGGTAATTACGAACGTATCAATTTCTATTCAGATACGCGAATTGAAACAGAACGTGGCGACGCGTGTGTTCAATGGTTCCTATTGAATTTAAATGACAGTCCACATTGGTCGCATCTGTAGTATTACATGATTAAATTCACCCATTTTAATTGACAATTAACAGAGGATTTCACATTTTGACTGCAAAATGTGTCATTCAAATTGATATAAATGATTACATCATCCTTATTTCTAGTTGAATTTTTGAAGTATATTTACCTCATCGAACCATAACAGTGGGAATATTCCTGTGCGCACGTTGGCCAGCTGCGGGAGATTGGGCATGTTGCGTAATTCTATATTGAACTGGATGCGCTGCGCTCCCTTCATCACCACTCCTGTCACCTGTCATCATCATCATTTAAAAATTGTCGATAGAACGTTGTTATCTGTAATAGTTTTTTATATCATAAGGTGGTAAACAAGCGACCGGAATCTGCCTAAATGGCGAAACGACCAATGACTATAAATATTCGTAATAGCGGATGCGTTGCCTACCCTAAATCGACGGAGGAGGAGTCGCACCTAAAAAGGATATTTCGCTTTCTTATGGGTCTCCTCCAATAGTAAATCTAATTTACAATAGTTATAGTACTAGTAAAGTACTGCATTATCTGTGGGTTACATCTTAATAGAATAATCTAGTATGGTTTCCCCAAAAAAAGCGATGACTCGAAATCTATTAATAAACGTTATAAATCTCTGAGATGAACGAAACACGTTTTCCGTGAAACTGTATTCCACTCAAACTACGTCACAACACACGCTGTGTTAACTATAAAGTTTATTTATTGACTGTTATCTAATTTATCACATTTCAGCAAACTGGTATCAAGGACATGCAAATAATTCCTTTTCGAAATATTATGTTACTATGCGATATTGTGTAGTTATTTGTTTGAAAAGGAAATCTCAAGTTACATTGCCCTTTACTGTTTTCCTCATTGCTTTTACTGGGAAATATAAGTGTACAGGGAAAATGATATGTTATTATTAGTAAAAAAGAGAGCGATATCGTCGCTAATTTTTCCAGAGTTTATGAATTTTCTCTAAGTACACAATAAAAGTGTACATTTCTGTTACATTACACTGATAATGTAGACAAAAGGAAAATAGACGTCACATTCTTATCAAGTATTAGGGTTTTTATTAAGATTTCCCTCAAAATGTATTGTTTTTTTTTCTTCAATTTTGAAGAAAAAAAATAATACCTTTTTGCTTATTTAAGTAATTAACAAAATAAGCAAACTGCGTGTGTACTTTGAGATTTTATCTGTACAATTATTTTTGATAATTTAACAGTAGAAACCAATCTATCCACAGTTGAAAAAAAAGATAAACGAAATATTATATAATTTACTAGGTACTATTTAGTAGTTACTAACCGGATCTAAGTATATGAAACTCTTATGCTTCTCCTTGTCCGGGAACAATCCGTGATAGACGTACTCCCGCGCCTCCTCCGAGGCGAGGTAGAAGTGCGGCAGAGAGAGTAGCGCCGGCGCGCCTTGGCACGGCATCAGGTTCAGAACGCCCATCAGCAAGCATCCGTCGTGACTTGCACTCCAGTTCCTACAAGAAAGAACATTTTAAACTCACCTCTGGTTTTGTGAATCTATTCCGCTGTTTGTTTCCTTTCAAGATACCGTTTTTATTTGTAATCCGACGCATTTTTGTATAATGGCTTGGGCTTATATCGTGCTGTTTGACGCGAGTAACCACTTAAGTAAATGAATCATGTACTTTATGGAACAATTCATAGATTATCAAAGAGCTCTTATATCTTAAAATAATGCTGTATGTCTATGCCAGGGGTGGTGAACATTTGTATGTACGTAAGCTACAAAGCTTCAAATGTACATACTTGGATATATTTCTATTTCGTTTTTATAAGCTTTTATGTTGTTTGTTTATCGGAGTTTTTATGGCCAGTTAAAAGTTAAGTTGATGTTTTATGATTGTAACGCAATTTGAAAACGAAAGCTTAAATTGCTTTTTGCTCTTCCTCTACATCGTTCCACATAAGTGAAATTCAAATATTGTGTTACATACAAGTTGAAATTGTACTTCATGTATTTTCTCTATACAATTTTTTTAACATTAGAAACATAAAGTATAACTACATGACATAAAGTTCAGTGTAGCGTTTATTTAAACATGCTGTCCTGCATTGCAAAACGCGGACACATAACCTATTAGTTTTAATGGCGAAACAGAGTTGGCGGAACAAGTTATAATTTTAATACTCTTTTTTATTCACGCAATTTCATAGAACTGCTAGTGAATTTAAATGTTTGCTATACGTTGCGCATTTTGTAACTTGCTGAATACATTAAATCTGGGAAACAATCATCGCATCTATGCATGTTTGCTAATTACTAAGAGCAGGCGCTTCTAGTTATCATGTTGGAAATGCGCCAAATAAGTTATAGGAGTTGATGCATCGAAAATATATTTTAATTAGTATAAATGACTTTAATTATAATTGTTCATTTAATATTTAAACTTTAAAAACAAAATCTACTTTGTTCCGATCTTAGGTACTTTCCGTTAGCTGACAAACTAGTTCATTTACTTTGCAAATTATTGCTCAGAGCCGCTGTGAAGGAGCCACAATTCTAAGTATATTTAAAACAAAACATTTATCACTGTCAAGGAATAATACTTTAAAATCCATTCAGTGGTTTTGGTCTCAGTTGTCATCATTAAATACTTTGGTAAACAAAGGATCTAGATTTAATCACCAGTAGTTAGTTATTCAACAAAGATAGGTCTCAAATGTTTTAGAGCTATTTAGATTGTAAGATGGCAAACTCTAATGGATATCAGAAATGATTTATAGAAAGCATCATGTATTGTTTCTGTAATTTTTTCATCTTAACTGTAAGATATTTTCATCTCATATTATAGGATTATTCCTTTAATTTAATCTACAAAGTAAAACGTAACATATACCATTAAAAAATAAACATGTTTGACGACTGGTTGATTTGATTATTATTAATTACTAGCTGTTGCTCGCGACTTCGCCCGCGTGGAAGTACAAATATAACCTATTACGTTCTCCTTATTATTTGTGTTCGCGATATCTTCTAAACTATTAGTCCAATTTAAATACTGTAAGAGACAATTTTATTCTACATTAAATTCTCCTGATAACAAACGAATTTGTATAAGGATTAATATTGAAATCAATAAAAGAACGCTGCAAATAGCGTGTAGTTTTTAATTCATTTTTTAAACAAAAAAGTGGTTATTGTAAGAAAACCGTTAAAGATAGATATATGCTATCGCGGACTTTTCTGTAGAACTTTTTGAGATCTACAATTCTTTCATACATCATTTTTATATACCTCAAGCGGTTTAGGCAGTGTAAGCCGAGAAAAGTTAAAGTTTAGTGAATTTTTAACACCGGCGTCTAGAAACACGCTGTTTATTAATAGTTCCTAAACATTAGTAATAATAAAATAAAGCCTATGTTACTCACAGATAAATTACCTTTCTAATGGTGAAAGAATTTTTAAAATCGGTCTAGTGGTTTTTGAGTTATTTCCTCTTAATAATATTAGTATAGACTACTCAACTGATATCTTCAAAGATACTAATGATCTTCCACTTCTTATTTTTAGAAATAGGATAAGAAGTAGAAAATGTTCCTTTCTTGTCTTATACCTTGTTTTTGTATAAAACACTTAACTTTACTTACTTTCTACAGAAGCATTTGTTGGATGGATTGACACTCTTTGAAGCAAGCGCTGTTTCAGTTAGCTCGTAGTAGTACGCACTCATGTTGAAGATCGATCTCTTGCCGATGAGGTCCACAGCCAAAGATCTGCGTTATGATACAAAATATTAATGAACTAATAGTTTCCCAACTCTTTATAACCATTCATTAGTTTTTGGTTCGATAAATTGAAATGCGTTTCTCAACTATTTAACTTGAGTTTTACTCCTTTGAAACGTGATAACACTAATGGAATGATATAATAAATGGAATCTTCAGCAAGCATTAGGTTATTAAAAACTGGTGTTTAATGATGGATATCTTACTTTATTTGGTCTTAACGTATCGTATTTTGATGTCATATGATATTTAATGGTAAGTGATATCGGAAATATTTATGTAAATAACATAGTTATGGACTATAAATTCGATATGCCATAACACTTTTGGCGCGCGCGAACACTATTTTATGTACAATCCATTTGATGACGTCACTTGGCAGATAGACATGTTGGCAACAACCCTCCACCCTTACGTTCCATATTCAGTTTGCCAATAATAATTATGTAGATATAAAATTACCCAAAAAGTCTTATAAACACATTTTACTTTAAAACACTGCTAATTCTAGAAAATACAATTCCATTTATGTTAAAGTATGGACATGTTAAAATATATGTTAGTTGCTCCTGTTAAAAATTATAAAATAGCTTGTAATAAAGATTGCTAACCTGCAAATATCAGGGTCGTAAGTGTATAATTTTTCGGGTACGTTGTTTTCATCGATTGGTGGGAAGATAGAAGAGTCGGATCCGTTAATCATGCCGCAGTAGGGATCGCCCCACTCCTTCATAGTACGCCTGTCCTTGTACGACACGATGTGGCCCAACTCGTACACGTTTTCTGTACCACGGACCATATCGAATGGTCCTAATTGAGTATTGTTCCACTGGAAATTACAGGACAGTATTTAAAAAAAAATATATCTGGTAACCATTCCAGCTCTAAATTTCAAATTGCCTAGGCTGTATCTAGACTAGGAAACACACGCACTGACGCACTTCTTTGATTGTTATTATGCAATGTGGATATTTTTGCTAAAATTTGCACTTCGCATAAATCACCTTACTAAATTTAACATTTTAAATTTAGCTATCCAACTAATATTTTTAAATGCGAAAGATTAGATGGATGGATGTATGGATGGATAGATGGATGTTTGTAGCCTAAAGGGCTGAAGAAACCTCGATGAAATTTGGCATAAATGTAGAGGATAGTCTGGAAGAACACATAGGGTACTTGCTTTTGTTTTTTTTATTCCGCGCGGACGGAGTCGTTAGCAAAATCTAGTTTACTTATATATTTAACTTGACTTGTACTCGTATAAGCGAATTATTTCTCTTACAGTTTGTTTCAGGGCATATTAAATAATTTTATATAATAAAAGAGAAAATGAAAAATATAGTGGACAGAAAGACCGCGTTGAACGTAATTTCCTGCGACGAACCGAGTTTATACGAAGAAATGGAGAAATATCAAGACTGCTTCTTCACGATACATTTATTTTATTGTTATAATGAAAGGTTAAGGAAGTATATGAAAAATTCTAGCTCCAACACAAATTTAAAGCATAAGATATAGAAACATTTCGAATCAAAGTGCACTGCTAAAAGAAGTAAATTCGAAAAAAAAAAACATCAAAGTGATTTCGCTAGTTGTAAAATCAAAAGACTTAAAATGTACGGTTAAAGGCAACTTGGTTCGGTCATTGACTTTATGGAATTTGCATCGCAGAAATAACTTGTTCTTGTTGACAGTAACCTACTTTTTAACAAGACTTGTCCAAGTATACGTAGATACTACGTAAAAACAAAATATCCACTAATAGTAAAACATACGAGTAACCATTCTAAAGATAAACCACAGTTATTGGATTTTTTGTGGTGTGATTCATTTTTGAACAACCGTTACTTTTCCTTTGTAAGCAAATAAGTACGGATTTGCGTCCATACGTGTGTAAACCTGTGTATTATAGTTAAAATGTCTTACATGAGCGAACATCGAGAAATAATATCCTTTGCCGTCGTCAGCGAGTCTCATTGTAGATGGCCGCTTAGCTCTCAATGTTCCGCAGACCAAACCTGGAATATCACATAGAATTCATTTATAATTGATATTTGATTTGGCACGTCGGGAATAAGATGACCCTTCTGCTCCACGTGCCAACTGAAGCGCCTGATATAATTTGCTTTACAATAGATGTCCAAAAATGAGGGAAAAAAGTTAAATACACATAATAAATTCCTTATGTTTATTTCACTGCCACATTCAGTGTCATTTTATGGAAATCTTTTTCCTCAAACTAATACATATGTGTGAACACTTACGACTTTGAGAGCTGAAGATGCTATTTGAGATTTTTGTATCTATTGTTCTTAATTGTTGATACTTTTTGTGCACAATAATTTCTAACATTTTGTGTTGACGTCAAAATGAGAATTTTGAAAAGGTAATCTGGCTTCATGAACCTCATACCTAACTCCTTGGGACTCCGAAGTAGCAAAACCGGTTTCAAGGTCGGTAAGATCGTTTTTGTTTAAAATAATAAGATAAATAAAGTAGCAAGATTTTAATAATATGGGACGTGCACATAATATTAATAATACTTTATCTCGTTATAACGTCTACATTGTTTAAACAAGTTTATGCTTTGGATACCATAATAAAGGCAAGATATAATTATGAAGTGACTATCAGAATTATTTACCTTATCCTGTAATCAGCCATTTATCTTCAACTTAGTGTACTTAAGATTTAAGGAGTATTAATTATATCCTACTAATATTATAAATGCGAAAGTTTAGATGGATGGATGGATGTTTGTTAGCGTTTGTAGCCTAAACGGCTGAACGGATCTCCATGAAATTTGGCACAGGTTAAGAGCATAGTCTGAAAGAACACATAGGGTACTTTTTATCCCGGGAATAGTTACGGTTCCTGTGGGATACATTAATTTAGTTTTTTAATGTATACTCGATCATTCTGCAACGGTTCAACATATCCTTTTGAAATTTGGCACAGATATAAAACAAAGTCTGGAGTACACATGGGATGAGGTTCATCCCCGAGAAATGTCCGGTTCCCGAGTGATATGTAGCTTTTGTTATTTATATAGTTCGTATGTTTTCTAATACCACGCGGACGAAGTCGGGGGCAACAGCTCGTAATAATATAATATAGAATAATAAGTAACGTATATTTTAATAAGTTAATTGGCAATTAATTTTTCATATACCAAAGCCGAAGCGTTCTGTAAAAGCGATTAGGGAAGGGCTGAAGTCCAACAATGGTCAGATATAAGTTACGATATACTTGTTATAAGTTACGATGAAAGTACACGCAGATTACGTCAGTGGTACCGTATGCTAAATATAATAATGTAAGTTGGCTGTAGTCATCATACTTTCATACTATAAATGCGAAAGTTTAGATAGATGGATGGATGGATGTTGTTAGCGTTTGTAGTCTAAACGGCTGAACGAATGACGATGAAATTTGGCATAGATGTAGAGGATAGTCTGGAAGAACACATAGGCTACTTACTGTTGTTTTTTTTAATCCCACGCGAACGGAGTCGCGGGCGAAAAAACATAAATAAAAAAATATTAAGATTGATTATGAAAGATTACAAGGGTGAAATTCTATAAGTATGGATGGATTATGTAAAAGAGGACATACTTAATTCAGATATGACGGCTGATAGAGATGTATGGAAGAGCATACTGTGCCGACTCTGTATGGACAAGAGCAAGTTAATAATGAAGGCTATACTCACTCAATGCGGAGTTATCTGCGTCACAATTGAGGTAAGTACCGTCGAATAATAAATCCTTAACTTTGACCCTCATGAATGGATCCGCCAGATTGCCGAAGAATATCTCCAACGCTTTATTTACGGAGCCCAATATTGCTGGCAACATACCGTTAACAGTCAATATAACACCCTGAAAAGAAAACATCAATGAATCAAGTCGAGTTGAAGGTTAGATCAAAGATATATTTAATTTCCTGCAGTAAAATAACGGATAATAAATTTCCATTGTATACGAATAAATCGAATTTGTAGTATAAAATAATAAAATTAATATTAGACGTAGCTACAGTATATGATAGATCGTAAATCTCGGCACGACAATCGGTTGTAAAAAGCCTACCTTGGAGATAATAAAATGTAAGTTCAATACTAATGAACATTCCAATACAAGGTAAAAAACGTGAGAAATTTTAGACGTTTTTTCATACAAGTAACCAAAGGTATTTTCAATATCCAGCTGCTCACAATAGCTGTCTTAATCATTTGACAATTTATCTACTTTTTATAGAGATGACGTAAATTTGAAAAAAAAGTGTTTTCAATTCAATAGTTTTTGTTTTTTGTAAAACTAAAATTAACATAAAATCGACAATAGATAATAAAATTTAAATCAGATTAAAGGAAATATCGCAAATATCAAACACTTAGCCAGAGTTCAGGTATATCGCGAAATGGGATAAGAAAAATATATCAATATCATATATTCTAACTTTACTGAATGATAAGTATCAAAAGATACAAACTTAATGGTGGATAACTAAATGCTGATCCTTAACAGACGAGCTCTTTGTAAAGCAAGGAAAGAATGCATACAGAGCATGTAATACGAATCGGAGACATCATAAAGTTTGTATAGCAACATACCATATAGGTAAGATTGATAACAGTGAGTTCGTCATGTTCGCTGAGTGTGCCGGACGCCTGTGCGTCGAACACAAACGATTTCTTCAGCGTATATTTCACTGTGTCATTCTCACCGTATCCCAGGACAGTTTTCTCTCGATACTCTCTAGAATGTTAGAATAGTTATATTAAACTATGGAATATACAATAGATATCGTAACAATCGTAGAATTACTACCTCACTAAAGGTACAATTTTCATTTTTGTATTCACTCCCGGATATAAAATTAAAAAACAAACATGACTAAGCAACAATATTAATATGTAATTTAATGTGTTCAGTAATTGACCATACATATAATCGATTTTTGATTTTAGAACGCGATATGGAAAATTACGAGTGCTTCGTAATTGGTCCCAATTGTTTGATACGCATCGGTTTAAAAAAAAACAGCTATTTTAGAATCTATTATGAATTGAAGTTAATGGCATTATAGATTTTTTCCTATCCTTGCATTGTTAGGAACGATAAAGATTATTATCCGCGTTGTTTTTTTTTAATTACACAGTACATATCGGGTAAAGGTCATCTATTGTAGGTTATAACTGTTAAATGATCAAATTTTACAATAAATAACTACAAAAATTAACAGTTTTTGGTCTTTATTAGTATGAAGAGACAAGTTTTCTAATTTGCATAGCTACTTGTAACGCCATCTGTCGAATTTACAGATGTACTAATTGTTTTAGTCGGGATATCCGTGGTATAAAAATTAGATACAATGGCGATATAAGAACTTATTTACTTATTCTAAGTATGTTACTTGTAATAACTTACTTGTAAACATAAGGTCCAATTTCTTGTAGCCGCGGCTTTTCTCCTGCGAAGACCTCCTCAGGATTGCTAATGTTGAATATGTAGACCTTAAATGTAAGAGGCATCGGCAGCTTTTGCCATTTCTCGAACATCTTCGATGATTTATCAATTTGTACATTCTGAAAAAGTACATTTATGAACTCAAATTTAATAAACAATTTAATATTTTTCAACTGGGGAAGTAGTCGCGGTGGTCGAAATTAAGAACGGGTAATTTAATATGAAACCAAAATAATTCAAAACAATATGATCTCACTTTTCAATAAAGTAGGTTTTGCTCGCGACTTTGTCTGCACAGACGTAAAAAAATAAGCTTACGTTACTCAGTGATAAAGTAGCTTTTTAGTGCTGAAATTATTTTTAAAGTACCCTTAGTAGTTTTCGAGTTTATAGGTTACATTCAAAAGTACAAATCTTTCCTCTTTATTAGAAGCGTAGATTATGTGTATTATCCATTGAAGGTATTACTTAAGGTTATTAGTTTAAGGTCAATTAGTAAAGCGGCGATATTTATCAAGTTATGGTAATTGCCTATACCGTTTTTCTGATTGATTTTATCTATACTATTATAATAAAGGGTAAACACACACTTCTTTGTTGCCTAAGATGTCAGCAATCACAGCATATTTTTGAACCTTTTTTTTTTTTTTAATAAAAAGCCCCACACTTACGTCACGCTTTAGGCTATATATTCTCACGTCATTAAACTTAGAAGGTAAATATTATGGATAAAAACCCTAATGTGGGAGAGACCATAAATTGCTGCCAACATCAAGGAAGCAAGATTGTCAAGGTTTGTCATGTCATGTCTTTTTGACATTTGCAAATGTAAATAATGAAATAAAATTTTCATAATTCCATACGGATAAAGCTGCACGGGAACTGCTAGTTCATTATAATTAAAAACAACGTGTTATAAATTATGTTACAGTTTAAATAAATTGAAATAAAATATACAGATTTAATTAAGATAATACTCTAAGAGATTCTCATCAAGATTGTTTTTATTAAGTTCACTAACTGGGGATTTCAATTTCAAACATCTTTGTACAATTCTATCCTTGGCACTAAAAAAACTAGGTAGTCCACCTACTATATTAAGACAGCGAGTCCCAAAAAAGCAATCATTTATATACGAACGTGTCGGGGCACTACAAAAATAGTTGTCAGAACTACTTTATAATTTTTTGTAATTACATCTCATGAATATTCAATTTATTTAATAAGATGTTTAATTAAAAAACTATACATACTGTATCGAAGTAGCCTTTGATTTTCGACGATTTATACTTTTTACAATAGTAATAAGCATAATAAAATATTGTACTTGTCGTGACAACGATTTCTGTAACTCTGTTAGCACATATTTTGGATACCTAATTGTAATCTTACTAATATTATAAATGCTAAAGTTTAGATGGATGGATAGATGGATGGATGGATGGATGGATGGATGGATGGATGGATGGATGGATGTTTGTTAGCGTTTGTAGCCTAAATGGCTAAACAAATCTCAATGAAATTTGTCACAGGTTTAGAGCATAGTCTGGAAGAACACATAGGCTACTTTTTATCCCGGGAATAGTTACGGTTCCCGTGGGATTCATTAATATATCTTTCATACGATTCAACATATCTTATTGAAATTTGGCACAGATATAAAACAAAGTCTGGAGTACACATGGAATAAGCTCTAGAGAAATGTCCGGTTCCCGAGGGATACGTAACTTTTTGTAATTTATACAGTTTGTATGTATTCTAATACCATGCGGACGAAGTCGCGGGCAATATCTATATAACTTAAGGCAACAAATCTACATTTGAAGCTACAATAGTATTCTTATCTTATGCAAGAAGTAGTTTTATTGCAATGCATTGTATTTAATTATTGACATAAGAATAACTTTACCGGATTAATTTATAATAATACATTTTATTATCACTTTACGTGTATTAAGATAAATGAAATCTAAAGAAAACTAGATGTCTCTGCCCGGTATTGCTTGGGTAATAATTAAAATTGTAAATAAAATAATAATGTAGCATTTTTAATTAATGTTATTTATCTATTTGGTTACTTATTTGACATATGCAGTTAATTTAATTTAAAAATTCGGTTTATCAGCAACTGCCTTTATGATTTTATTTATCTACCCTCTGGAGGCAAAGGAGACGCAAGGAAGCAAGGTTGCCGTGGATTATAATCATGTCATTACATTTGACATTTGTACTTGATAAAATATATATACAATAAAATGCAATTTTCATAATTTCATGCTGATAAAGGCGCACGGAAACAGCTAATTATCTATATTTTTATATACCGATACGTATATATATTATTGAAATATATATATAACTCAAATGACATAAAGCCTTATTGGTTTTAAACACCTATTTTTAATGTTTCTTTAATGTCTTATAGGTTTTTAGTTCATGTAGACGCCGCTTAAGGTGTCTGGTATCATAAAGTGAGAACCTCGGCCTGAATCTTAAGTTGCTTTTCATTGTTTACACTGTGGATATTATATTTATTATAATATTAAATCGATTGTATATTATGTTAATGAAATAATGTCTGTAAACAGTCGTTGAAAATGTAAAAAATAGAAAAAAAGATCCTTTAATGAATGCGTGGGAAATTATAAAATTATTCTTAACATTTTTTTAAATAAGATTTCAATCTTCTTTAGTTTAATGTAAATAAAGTCGCATAAAACAGTAAATTATTACGAAGTTGCTGGATAATGATGAAATATATCTTAATACCATCGCGAAGTAATGTGAGATGTTTGAAAATTGCAATTATTACATTGTTTACAGGAGCAAAAACTACAGACATTGTGGATCGTATATCTATAAAACTCATGGTAAACTTTTATGTTGAGTAATAATTGATTAAGTATACATTTATCTCAGATTTTTTGGTATTGTCATAATTATCTTACTTCTAACTTATTAGTAATTAAATTAACATTATAAATGCGGAAGTATGGAAGTAGTTAGCGCTGTAAACCGTGCGGTATCGCGTGAGACAACTAGTTTGAAAGACTTCTGAAAATATATTTTTTTTCATGTGAGAATTTAGATATTTTTTTTATGTGCTGTTTTTGAGTAAATCCTTGGTAAAACATACTGATGTGCTAGATTAGACGAAAATTGTAACATACGCTTATAGGTTTCAAACCTTCTTTTATAACTACATCAAATTATAATATTGAAACCGGTAATCTAACGCTTATTTTAGATATTTTAAACATATTGAGTTGAACATTTTGTGAAACATGTTATGTTAAAATCATATAGTAGCAACATTGTACGAAAGTAACATAGTTATGTTATGTTACAAATCATATACATGTTAATTGTAGATACAAAAAAATACCTCCTCCTTTTTATTACTGGTTTAGAATTACGTGCTAAGTGTAATCAAAAGTTTTGTGTTTTATTCCGAATGATACAAGTGATGTTTTTAATGATGTGTTATTTTTATTCGAGCGTAAAACGTGTGGTAAATTTTACTTTAAATTAAATTATTTAACTAACAAGCAATAAATATTAAATACATTTTTCTAAGATAATCACTCTCTTACCTTTTGAACTTGCCGCTTTACTATTTTCGGGAAACCCCACGAAGCTAACACGATAGCAACAATGACAGCACAGATGGAAATTAAAAAAAATAACTTTGAATGCTTTCCCAACATTATCACAAATTGAAAAAACTTTCAATTTTAAACTTGCGAAATACCACAGATGATATTTTCGAGTTTCGATTAATGCAGATTAAAATTTAAAAATATTTTAGTGGAACATTTTTTAATTTTTAAATTTCAAATTCTCGGAACGGAATCCGTTGCAGAGGACCGTCTTCTTCGACACTTCGACGTTATAAACAATAACGGATCGGATGGTTCAACACGCGTGCTGTTTTCATTGTCATTTTTTTCGTTAAAAGCAAATAGCTTACGTAATTTGATACCTAGCTTAATAGGCAAAGCTATCTAATTTAATTAGTCCCATTACTAATTAAACAATTACATTGGGTATCAATAAATAATTAAACGAAAGGCAAACTAAGAGCGTGATAATGTTCTGGTATATTTTTTACTAAATTGCCCTAAAGAGACAATTCTTAGTTTGATGTTTACTGTATTATATTTAAAGTATTTATTTCAATCGTCCTTTTATGAATTAACCAAAATTGAAGTGCGAATACACTAGTAACAATTATGCTTTGCAAAATATGTTAATGTGTCTAGGACAGGCGAAATGTCAAGCCAAATAAAGAATTCAATTGAGTAAAAACTTCCATCGTAAGTACTTATTACATGGAGGTAATAAACAAGTAGTACTTCCATAGTAAAAACAAATCTTCAACAATGTACTAGTAAAGTGACGTAGCATTTGTCACTCAAGTTACGCATGTAATTAGAACTTAATTAAGTATCTCCGTGACTTACTTAACCTTGCTACAACGAGAACATGTAGAATTCTAAATTTAATAGTGATAGCTTAGTGATTACAGTTTGAAAAATAAATCCTTGCCTTTCATTCGCTGAAGTTTTACTTGAGATGCTTTAGACGCCAACATGAGAGATATTAAACTAAATATTGTATTAATAAATTATGATTACTTGATAGCATAATTGCATTTGAGCGTCGGTGGCTTAGTGCTTTGAACACTTGACTTGTAATCTATAGGTCTTGGGTTCGAATCCCGCCGTGTACCAATGTGATTTTCGATTTTTCGAATTTTCATATGTACATAATTTACCCGACGTTCTTACGGTGAAGGAAAACATCGTGATGCAACCTGCACATATTGGCGAAGAAATTCAAAAATATGTGTGAAGTCAACCAACCCGCACTTGGCCAGCGTGGTTGACTATGGCCTAGTCACCCCTTATTAGGGTGTCTCCGAGCCCCTCGGTGGGGACATATAGTGAGCTGGTGATGATGATGATGATGATAATTGCAGCGGATACGCCATACGACAATCTGACTGCAATCATTTCAGATAAATCTCGCATGATATGAACCAATATAGATGTTTCATGACTTTTATAACGTAATAAAACTGTTATTATTCATCATTATGGTCTTATTATTCTATACATTTTGAAATAAACAAGTTCTACAAAAGAAGTGTTTGTGATGTAAAATAGAGTACAAGTTTTTTCTACCATGATATTAAGGTAAATGGTAAGGAATAAACCCGTTTTGTGTTTATCTTTATGACAATGAAAACATAATAAAGACAATAACTAATTCAATTTTAATCTTCAAATAGAAGATCTGTCAAATACTGGGCTCTGATGGCTGCATCTTATTCTACTAATTTCAAGTTTCGTTTCACATTGAGTTTTATGAAATTGTACAATACAGGAATATTCAGTCGGAATATAATACATTTAAAATATAAAATATTTACGATACTGAGTGTAGCATATTTTCTTGTAACGTGTACCGCGTAGTATCCACTTGTGGCATAAACGTGAACTATAAATGTATAGAAGCAATATTTACGATAGCAAACATTTTATAGGAAAGAATGGATAGAAAGGAGTGCTTTATAAATTTACACTTTTACGAGGGAACCTTCTCGTGTCCTTTCATCTCAATCATATTGAAAGCGATGCATCAAAAGTTAATACTAAAATGTGTGACGTATTAAAGTTTGATGGTTGACGTGACTGAGGATAAAATAATTTTGTTGCATGATTTTACAAAGGAATTTAAAATTACAATATACGAGATATTTCTTTGAACATAGGTTTCTTTAAACATATTACTATATCAGATTTTTTTTTCAAGGAGAATGGGATGTTATTTATCTATTTAATTCTTTTTGCACATTTACTATACCTATACTTAAAGTATGCTAATACAAAATTTGGATAAGTGCGGCCTTATGCTTGAAAGCAATTTTTTACAGGCAACCCAGTGGGACAGTAGAAGCTAGACAAAAACACAAGGGTATTTGATTTACTATTATTTTCATGTAAATGCGAGGTAATGACAGTTCCTTTATAAGTGAAAATAAAAGGAAATAAATTGCCTAATACAAGTACGAGAAAAAACATTAATTAAGGTAATAAGTTCAAGTGATAACCATTTGATTTAATTAAGTTGTCAAAAGAATTATAATTAAGGTAATTGACGTTTACAAATAATGTAATAAAACAACACATAACTAGGAAGACCCCCACCTTTTTTTTTCCAAAACAACTAATTTAATTGGATCATATTTCAATGTTTTTTAAACTGTTTAAAAAACATTCATAGCAAGTAAATAAACGTTCCCACTCAACTGTGACAAAGGAAAAGATGGCCGAAATTTTACAGTTGCAAACCAGTTCTTTGTAAGTTGAAAGCGCAAAAAAGTTATAAAAGTAAACCAAAATACCTATGCTTTACATTTTTATAATAAGAAGTAACGTTACTTATCATGAGAAGAATCTATCCAATGTGGTACTTTAATATGGTACTGCTGAAAAACGTATACAGAGTTAGGCTTAAACAGTGGTAGAGCCCGCTTTAACATCTTTGCACGAATGGCCCGGCTCGCCGGGTGTAATACCACGACCACACAGTAAAAAGGCGTGAAGTAAAAGCAATTCCGCGTTTCGTCTAATGAGGAGAGGAGACGCATAGGAAGAGGGAAATCTCCTCTTTACGTCTCCTCCGTCAAGAGTAGTCAACGCATCTGCAATTGCGGATGTTTATGGGCACCGGTCACTTTCCATTTCGGTGAATTCAGGTGGCCGCTTGCTCGTTTGTCACTTTATGTTATAAAAAAAGGCATCCCGGAGGCTTAATTTTAGTCCCCCTTTTCCTTCCCGCTCTTATAAGGAAATAATAGGAAGAATAAGATGATTTGATTCTGTAAAAGATGTGTAGGAAGTGAAAATGTCTGTTTTATGTGCGTCCTTTTCCCTGTTCAAACTACTTGTGGATGCCTATGGGCAGTTCATATTGCAGCGAATTCAATTGGCTGCTTGCTTGTTTATTACATTATGATATAAAAAAGTCCTGTTTGATTTATTTTTTTATGAAAAAGGAAGAAAGGAGAATTCGTTTTGATTTAATTGTCACTAGTGTTTTATTTCAAAGGCAACAATATCTTTGTATGTTAACTACATACATTTGAATTCTAGAAACGATTATGTGGACACAAAATTATCACTATTGTCAATGCAGAACACTTATTTCATTTAATTATGGTAGAAACGTGAGACTACAGAGCTGATTGCTTACAATGTACCATTTTGTAAATAAAAAATATTATAATAATACAGTTTTCATAAATTTGCAAATTTACATTTCTTATTCTAAAGTATTATATGCGGATCAAGACGAATTTAATTATCTTGATTTTAAATACTAGCTGTTCTCGTGCGACTTCATTCGCATGATATAATGAAAATTGTTTTATTAATTACATTTGTCAAATTCAATTACAAATGTCAAAATGACAGACATGACATGATGACAAAGCATGGCAATTTTGCTTCCTTGATGTTGGCATTATGGTCTCTTTGTCACCCTAGGGTTTTTATCCAAAATATTTACCCCCTAACTTTAATGGCGTGGAAATATATAGCCTAAAGAATGACGTAAGTAGGACTTTTTATAAAAAAGAATTATTCAAAAATATGCTGTAATTTCTGACATCTTAGGCAACAAAGATGTGTGTGTTTACGCTTTACTATAATAGTATATGTAGAAGTATAGATTGAGTTTCTGAGAATATTTAAATTGGGGAAGATTATTATAAATAATTGGAAGGGATCTTAAAGTTTGGAAAGTGAAGAGCTGACCTTAATTTTCATATTAAATAACAATTTGTGTACTACAGTTTTATGTAAAACAGTTTTATGTGGGTGTAAGGTCCTTAGACAAGATTTACTATCTAGAAATACAGGTCGTAAAACAAGAGGTCACATCGAGTGGCCTGCGGTCGATAGCTTGAAA
>NW_013526471.1:732876-751052 GCF_000836215.1 Papilio polytes
GATTAAGTGAGATGCTTATTTCATAGTTAGTTTATACATTCTATAGATGCTTTGGATGGACGTTACTACATTTCTCCAAAGCAGTTATACAATCGTAATGAAATATGGCGCAGATGTAGAACATTGTCTGGAAGAACACATAGGCTACTTGCTTTTGTTTTTTATTGTAATTCCGCGCGCTAGTAAATTTCATTTAGATTCGTTACTTCTGAAAATAAGTTCTTTCGAATGTAATATTCTCGACTTTAGAGCGCGTCCACACCTTTGACTAAACTATCGCACAACTGTTGTGCGATTGTCGATTGTTTCGCAGCTAATTCAACTGTTTATAGTTTGTCGAAATAATTTTGATTAGTTTGATAATTCATTTCAAATTTAGTAGGGATGGGTTGTGTGAAATCAGCCATAAATCTTATCGATTTTCGATTTTTATTTTGTAGAAGTTGGAATCGACAGATTTATAGTTATAACTTAATATTGACCATAACAAATAATGAGAGTAAATAAATGTCTATTACTACTATAGCTGTACATAATCGAATTGGATTTCGCTATTATTTCTGTCATCGCTGAATTCTCTACACTATTATCAATACTAGAATTGGCCTCTAAATAAGTGAATAAGAAAATAATAATTTTAGTTGAGTTTGTTAATTATTTAAACCGAATATCGATAGTTCAAAATTATTCGATGTGTGTTTGTTTCGTCACTACGATACCTGTCTATTAAGTATGGCATTTGACTTCATATAAATTGAATTGGGTACTTCATATGCGTCATTTATCAAACTAATCTAAATTATTTAGACACCTCCATGTTAGCTGATACGAATAAAAGTGCGACTAATCAATTGTGCTATAGTTTTCAAAGTCAATGATTACATTATTTTTTCTGAAACATATCTTCATTAATACGTACCACAGTTGGCTTTTGCTCCTACGGCAAAAAAATATTACATTGAATAACATGACGCAAAAACAATTAAATTATATTTCATTACTATATACAACTAATTGTACCTGTGTGACTTGTTTTTCTATAGACAGTTGTGGAACATACTGATTATGAATCGTAGAGCATATGAGATTTCCGCGGAAGCAAATGTTGTAATAAAAATCTTTAGTTTTATGAAAATAATATATCTTCAATTGTTGATCAACAAAAATACAGTAGTTAATTAATAAAATTGCATTGTTAAAATAAAAAAAATGCGACATTGCGTTAAATCTATCACAATCAAATCTTTTCTCGTTTAAACTTTTCGCGCTTCTCTTGTTTTTCACTGTAACTTTTTTAAATTCAAATAGGCAAAATCTTGGTGGCCAGTATGCCACCTCTTTGGCTGTATACGAACTGCTTGTCAACCAAAGAGGTTTTTTGCAACGAGAACCTTCAATAAAAACAGAGTTTACAATTTATATTCTTGCAAACCATAACAAAATTTTAAATTATTGTTGTTTTTTTTTCTTGTTGTGGTTGTTGGGACGAATACCTTTGTATTGTAATCTTTAATTTATGCCCTAAGTACTTAGTTCTTTGATGTCTTAATTGACTTTTGTTCGACTTTTAATTTTCAATTATACAATTTTGATCAACAAAAAAGAAATCAAAAGTCCATTTTTGGTTATTAATACAAAGGAATTAGATTTATTTTTTCTAGCGTTTGTACTTTCAAACAATCACGCTTATTAAAAAATACACTTAATTATTTTTTAAAGTAATTTAGTTTCAAATAAAACTTTCACGTTTTTATAGTTTTAGTTAAAATTTTAATGTTATCCAAGTAATAAGTAAGACAAACTAGCTTTCGTCCGCGTCTCCGTCCGCGTGGAATTAAGAAAAAGTAAGTAGACTATGTGTTCAGCTATTAAGCCAAATTTCATCGAAATCCGTTCAGCCGTTAAGGCTACAAACTCTAATAAACATCCATCTATCCATCTAAACTTTCGCATTTATAATATAAGTAAGAAGTAAGATATATGCAGTAACAGTACGTTCCTCTTAAGAGCTCTTCGAACTAACCATTAAATAGTTTTGTTAAGAGCGCACTTGGCGCTTGGCCATCTTTGCAGCTCCTGACACAATTTAACTGCAATTGTCACCGCTGGAGAATATCTACAAGTAATTGTATAAATACCTAACATATTCATAGTAAAATCCATTATTTAGCTAAGACAAATTTTATAATTTTTTACTTAAAATTCCATATATTGCTTAACTCAACAGCTATCATCTAAAAAAGGGTTAAAATATAAGTTAAAACTGCGAAAACATATAATAAGGAAAGTTAATAAAATTGAAGTTTATAATCCCGTGTGCGACTTGATAAAGTCCCTCATGTTCGGTGAGGCGAGGTTCGCAAACACGCTTGGAGAAAACCGCTGCCCGCACCCCCGGCCGAAAGATACCACGCCACGTGCTACACCATCAACAGTACCTACCCCTCCTGAATCACCCTGGACAAAAAATAAAACAATATTTCATTAGTATTTGTAACATTTAGAGCATCAATAAAAAACATAAGTCATGTCAAATATATATCATACATCTCTTCTTTTTACTTTATCGCATATTTGAAAAAACTCTGGTATCTTATATTTATACAAACACATTGGTGATAATTTCAGATAAAATTTTCAACGGAACATCGTACGTGAAAGTTCGCCAAACAACTTTGGGACGACAAGCTGACGCTTGAAAGTTTCATGCTAACCCGATTTCCTTGTATTCCAACTAAGTTTTTTTATCATTGCGCATGGAATAACTTAACATCGTATAATTTAATTAGATTTATTTCTTAAATTGTTTTATTAATTTCAAATATACCTGGCATGTACTCTTCCCTCCTAAGAAGAAGTTTCCGGCGCAAAGCATATTCTCTGTGATCCGCAAAGGGCTGTAGGCAGATTGACATCTAGAACGACTGACTAAATTTAAATCAACAGCCATCAATCTATCCGGTAATGTTGAAGCGCCTTGCTGAAATTTTTAGCAATCTTTACATTATAAAGTTTGCATATTGCATAAGTGTATTCAATCATAACCATGGGATTCTGCTACCAACATCTGTATTATCGTCCTTTTCATATTCATTAAAAAAACAGGAACAAAAATACGTTTTTCACAAAGATGTCACGGCTGTAAAAACGGCAAGTTGGTAGGTGTAACACATTTCTGAGATTGAAAATACATATAACCGAGTATTAATGTGCCTAGGTATTACGAAGAATTAATTACATACCCGAGTCCGACCCCATCCACTAACAGTCATAGTATTTCCAGCCCGCAACGGTTTTCCTCTTGAAGGTAACGCTATCGGTCGTGTGCAGGAATTGAACTCTATGTCTTTTGCAGTCCTCATTACGGCGATGTCTTTGTCAAATAGAGGCTTATTGTATCCAGGATAAGGAATAACTTCAGCTATTGGTATAATCGTACCGTTCTGTCGAAAAGTGCTTCCCGAACGAAGTAATACAGTTGATGGGTCAACGCTTAAAAATACGTAAAACTTCGTTAATTGGACTATGAATAAAAAATTTAGACACGTAATTGAAAATTTATTATCTATTTTATACGAACTATTCAAAACCTAGTTCACTCATAAGTACTTACTTTTGAGCGCAATGTGCAGCTGTCAGTATGAATCGATTACTGACGATAAATCCTCCGCAGAAGTAAGAGTTGTTAACGACGAAGCTGACCTGATGGGGAAACTCCTCACATGTTGCGAGACGACCTCCCACGATCCTATCTGAACCTTTATTACTCTGTGGAACGGCCTCGCTTCGTAATGCCACTCTTTCCGATTGAATGATCTCTGATGAAAAATATGCCTTTTAATATGTTCTTTAGGGATTATTATTCTACTTATAAGGGATAGGGATATGGGAACAGATACTAAATAGGTAGATACAAACATACTTACTACTTGCTAACGAAGATGTGTTGCAAAATAAACAAATGATAATAGCAAGTAACATGATCACTGCTAGACGAACTTAACCTCATTGAATGCAAAAATGCGATCAAGTACAAACGGAGGATGTATTTAGCGCGGAACGATAATTTAAATAACCCACATGTTTAAAATAGCACTTTAATATATACCTATGTCGGTATTTGCTATTGTCATGCAAACTATTTTCCTTCAAATCAACTAAACAATTATGAAAAGATTAACAGTGTTTAAATATTTCCTATTAAGTTTCTACAACTTGACTAAAATTTGAACGGATTTCTTTCAATACTAACTACACGTATCATTGTAAAAGCAAAATAAATATAAATAAAAAAACATTACAGACTTTTTAACGCATTTCGGTGTCATAAAGATATTTAACATTTGCTATTAAAGAAAAAGTTTAAATTTCTTTAACACGTCTTAATCTAAAGTCCTGTATATTGTGTAATGAAGTCTCTCATCATGGGAGCGGAGATGTCCGTGAAGACGCTGGGCGATAGCGGCTCTCCACAGCCCCGGCCAAATGAAACGATACCACGGGCTACACCATCGATCGAACCCACACCTCCTGAGTCTCCCTAAAATATAATATATCATAGGTCAACCACAAATATGGAACCCTTAAAATATTACTGACCGTATAGAAGAATACAAAAGAAAACATTGCAAGAGCAAGTGAGTTCTAGAAGTAATACCTGACAGGTGCTCTCTCCTCCCAGGAAAAAGTTACCGGCGCACAACATGTTCCTTGTTATGTTAACATCCGCGATGTATGCAAGCCGGCAGGCTCTGCGGTCTACTACCGTTAAGTTGACTGCCATCAGCCGCTCAGGTATTGTCGAAGCGCCTTCCTGGAACAGTAAAATGATATCATCTATTGCTGCTTGCCAATGGATCAACTGTGATAAACTTTGCCTCCTTCTACCCACGTTCTTATGGTAAAGGAAACTGCAGTATGTTTGTGTGGTTTAACTTCTAACTAAGACAGTCCAGATGGACGAGGACGAATATAAGCTAAGACGACCATTTAAACTTTACCTGTGTGCGTCCCCATCCGCTCACAAGTATTTTACTCCCAGCTCTCGCTGTCAATCCTTTAGGTGGTAGAGCAATTGGTTGTGTGCAGGAATTGAACTGTATAGTTTCTTCTGTCTTCATTACAGCTATATCTTTGTCAAACGGTGGATTATCATATTCAGGGTGTGGAATGACTTCTATGATTGGTATAATAGTACCATTTCTACGAAAAGTGCTTCCAGCTCGTAATACTACGGTTGATGGGTCCACGCTAAAATATTTTAAATAAGATTAAACATTCAACTAAGAAAATAATTATTTTCTTATTATTTCCTCAGTAAAACTACTCAAAAACTTAAATTGGCAATTCGGAAATAGTAAATTTACTACTCAACTAGTTATTTGCGAAAGTAATGAATCTAAATTGAAGCCAAACAACGATCAAAATTGACTTTGCTTTAACTCTGGGATTTAATCCAATTGGTCTACGAATATTAAAACGATAAAGATTATTCGACCCTTTTCCCGTAGGATAATATTGAATCTTTTATATAGCTGTGTAAATTCAGAATATTGATACTTAAGTAGTCTACCCTGCTTTTGAACTCACGAAGTAATTCACCAGATAATTTAAAACTCAATATATTGTAGCGCTTTTAGAGTAATCAAAAGCAAGTCCGACGACAACCAAATATTAAATTGTTGTATCCGCAGTTAAAATAAGAATCTCACAAGCAAACATTTAAGTATATCAAGGTACTCTTACTTTTGAGCGCAATGTGCGGCTGTGAGAATGAACCGTTCACTGACGATGAACCCCCCACAGAAGAACGAGTTGTTCACAATGAAACTAATTTGGTGGGGGAATTCTGTGCATGTGGTATTGACACCCCCCACTATCCTGACCTCAGGTTCACCGAGCGGGTTGTCTACTGGATCGCTGGTTATTGGAGGGCCATTAACTGGCACTCGCTCTGATACGATGATTTCTAAATTATAAGATATATTTTTACTGTCACAAGTATTACATTAGCACTTATTCAAAAATAACAAAGACAATATGTCAAAAGATAAGCAGCGTATTCAGGGAATGACTGAACCTAATCTGAGCACGCTCCTTTAAATTATAACTAAACCACACATATAAGTGATAGGTTTACTTACCGCTTCTTTAATGATTGTTAGATGTTATTAAAGAGTAAAGTTTAGATTGAAATATATCTAACATTAAAAAAGCAATTAACTAAATCAAATTTATAAAGATAAACTCACAAGGAACAATATTCAAAACCGTATAAGGATCGTCGTTTTGTTTAATTTCGGTAGTTCATTTATGGACAAGATTAAATGTTTTCGTTATCAATGTTAACGTTCTTTATTAATGTTCAATTAAAAGTATTGTCAAGGTAATTAAAAAGTCAGATAATGTTACTCTGTTTCCTTGGATTAGGATGGTTTGACCTCTCCCTTCCCTTATTCCTTCCTCTTTCCGAAGGACCCTTTCAAGATTGGTTTCGTTAAAATTTTGGGTATAATAATTATGTTCTTGTAAACTCACGTGATTCCAGAGACGAAAGATATGTTAAACTGCAAATAAATATCCAACGCCACATATTGATTGGCATATAAACTGAATCGGTGTTAAAAAACAATTGCAATGTTTGCTTTAAACATGCTATTTATATGTGTAAAAGCAGAACTTAATTGCTACCCTCATGATTAAAATTTTAATGCTTTTTTAAAGATTAAAATACAGACATGTACTTAGGAATTTAACGAGAATTTTCTTTGTTTATATGGATAATTAAATTCTTCATCAAGAATTAAATATAATGTATTAAAATAATCAAACTATACTATACCATTAATCTAACGTTTGATAAAGTATTTGATAGTTCGATAGTACTGTAAGTAAAAAAAAATAAAAACAATTGAAACATCCTCTTGTCTATCCTCCTAGTTTCTTTAAGACGTTTAATATTTAATATTCCTTACTTAAGTATAACCCTCTTATATTATTTATAATCTGTCAATGACAACGTTAAATATATATTTTGATATCATTTTTATCTTACCTAATTTAAAATTATGACTTAATTAAAGGATATCAATAAATTGTTGTTAAAGTTGCAGCATACATGCCAGAATGTTTTTATTTGTAATAAATGAACAAACATAATTACGTCCTACTTATTTTTTAGAAAAAAAAAACTGGGATAAGAATGAGCAGAGGTTGTCAACATATAGGGTTGAATAAAAGATAATCACAGAATCCTTATCAATTTTATTGTTATAATCCTGTAACGCTGGTGATGAAATCTCGCAGCTCCGGTGAGGCTATGTTAGCGAAGACTGTCGGCGCTAACGGCTGGCCGCATAACCGACCGTACGACACGACCCCTCTGGCCACACCATCCACAGCACCAACCCCACCCGAATCACCCTGGTGACAATGAATTATAGTAATATTATAAATGCGAAAGTTTAGTTAGATGGATGTTTGTTAGGGTTTGTAGTAACAGTTGAACGGATCTCGATCAAATTTGGCATAGATGTATAGTCTTGAAGAACTCATAGGTTACTTGCTTGTTTTTTTTTAATTCCTCGCGAATGGAGCCTACAATAAAATAAACCGGGCCGTAATAAAGTTATCGTTTTATCTAGGTTGTAGCAAACCATAAAAATATTTTAGAGATTACTAGAAGAAACAGTTTATAATGTAATGGGATAAATATCGACTTGCATGTTTTGCTTCACATACTAAATCTAACATCTAATCGCTACGCAGAACGCATTTTGAGGTATTGATTCGATTCGATAATTGAGAATATTACACAGCGCACTAAAGAATTTAGATAGCTAAAATATGTGAAAATAACTATACCAGGAATTAATAGCATACCAAATATAGTGATAATATAGACGTAACAGAAGCAAACCATAATATACCTCTATAGATTAGAATCCCCGAGAGCTTTACCTGTTAATTTTGTAAGCGTTTATTCATGGAGGTATATTTGCAGTGTGCAATTATTCGAGATTGTTGCACGCCGTTAAATCCCGGAGCTCCGCAGTGAGCTAGACTCCGTCAACAGCGACATAATGTTGTCCACATACATCCTTCTTGGCGTTTATATTAAATGTAAATTTCATAGCCTCCAGGTAAAATATGAAGGAACAAGGGGAGAGTGGCTATCGTAAATATGGCCTTACTTTATTTATTACTAGCTTTGGGGCGCAACACCGTCCGCGTGGATTTAAAAAAAACAAAAGCGAGTGGGCTATGTGTTCTTCCAGACTATCTTCTAGGTCTATGCCAAATTTCATGGAGATCCGTTCAGCCGTTTAAGCTACAAACTCTAACAAACATCCATCCATCCATCTAAAATTTCGCATTTATAATATTAGTAAGATGCCATTTTTAGATTTCTTTACATTTTTAGACTCTCTAGTCATCAAATAATCAAACCTAAAAATCCTATGAACGAATAAGAATGCGTAATGTGTAAGGTGATACCTGACAAGCGCTTTTCCCTCCAAAATAGAAGTTTCCAGCGCAGAACATGTTGTTTGTAAACGTTCCCGCATAAGCTAGGGTACACAGCCTACGATCAACAACGGTTAGATTGACTGCCATCAGCCTATCTGGTAGCTTTGATGCCCCTTCCTGAAAAACACAACAAAATTACAAATCTAAACTCAAAATTGGAATTTTATAAAAAAGCTAATGTAGCTCTTAATCAAAGATTGAAAACTCGTCTGTTATTTCTGTGGTGTTGCGGATATCCATTGGCATTGAGAAGGACCTCGATGTTTTCTGACGCTTGTTGTATAATACTATTCATTAAAAAGCATTACCCTGGTTCGTCCCCAACCACTGACGGCCATTTCTGATCGCGCCAGTGGTGAAAATCCCCTCATTGGTAATTTTATAGGCTGAGTGCACGCATTAAACTCAATAGGCGTAGCTGTCTTGAATACAGCTATATCTTTATCGAGTGGGGGATCATTATATTCTGGATGTGGTATAACTTCTTCTATCGGTACTATTGTACCGTTCTTTCGGTAAGAACTCCCTGTTCTTAGTACGACAGTGGATGGATCGACACTGAAAAGAAAATAAGACTTTAGAAGAACGTCGAGGTTTGAGAAGTTCCCCTTCAACTTTTACAACTTTGTATTGTTTAAAGATATTAGATAGAGATAGAGATAGAGATTTAAGAAAGGCAAAACAAGGTTAGGGCCATTAGTGTTTAAAGACATCTTCATTGCCAAAGGTTCCTTTTATCTTAGGAGATACGTTACATGCTTTTTAGAAAGAAGGAATTAACAATAAAGTAGAAGTGATTTATAAAATGAAATTCTTGAATAATTCGAAATTTGAAAAATTTAGTAGGAGTAATCAAAGAAATTTAGTTACGAGTGTGGAGAAGAATACAGGTAAAGATAAACCTAGAAATATATGGATGGATTGTGTGAAGGGAGACATGATCAAGAAGAGAGTGTCTAAGGTGACGAAAGATAGACTTGCCTGGAGAAGGAAAACCTCGACCCTACGTGAGTAGGATAAGGGTGGGCGGGGGAAGATGACTTAGTAGTAGCAATGGTCTATACGTACTCTTGTGCACAATGTGCAGCTGTTAGAATAAATCGTTCATGTATAATGAAGCCCCCACAGAAGAAAGAGTTGTTCACAATAAAGTTAACTTGGTGAGGGAACTCCTCACAGGTTGCGTCCCGCCCTCCGACTATCTTACTAAGTTGGGGCTTTCTTACATTATCTTCTTCAGTTAGCTCATCGTATATCTTTTTTCCAGTTAATTCAATTTCTGAAAGTTCTAAAAATGTTGATGACTCGACAAAAATGTTCATATCTGTCACAAGGAATTTTATATTTTTGGCAAAGCGCAAGTATAAAAATGTTCTTTATTGATTATTTTGAAGTACTTTGAGTAATAGTTATTTGATGGAAATGTAGATTATATTAGCAGAAATGAAAGTTTGTAATTCATTCAAAACATTTTTTTAATTTAGTATTTTTTAGTTATTTTTTTAAATAGTATTTAGATAGAAGATACCAGGAGATATGTTAAAATAGACATAAAACCTACACCCACAGGTCGTTCTACTATAAAGCTAGAATATTTTTATGATTAAATTACTCACGATACGCCAGCAAGAATCCACACAAGACCAAATATACGAACACCGAAGACCACATCGCGTTTGAAGTAAACTAAATGAATGTCGACTAACATGGACTTAACTTGCAACTAACTAGTTTGTTAGCAAACAGAACTTATCTATTCAAATTTATCTGATTTTATATTTGTTTAGAATTACCCACATCACTTCAATGGTATTTTTTTCCTGTCCTTACTATATATGTTAATCATTTCAATGTAATTCAATGTAAATTTATCAACGGAAAGGTACGGAGATATGCAGGATCAAGGACAATTTTCAATGCTCCGGTAGTAAATGTTGTGTGTATCCCTTACTATTCAGCCAGGCCAAGCGTAAGCACACTTGGCTTGATTCATAAAAATTAATTCTCTTTATATTTCTCTTTATAAAGGGTTCTGCTTGATATTTTTTTCCCTTCCTATCTATAATTCGAGTTTCCAAAATGGAGAAAATGGGGACGAAATACCACGATCGATAAATAAATACCTTTATGACACATGAAAAATAAAAAAACTGTTTTTTAACCATAATCGTATAATATAAATTAGATTCTATATTTAAAACTTAATATTTAGTCTACAGTCCGGTATGCTTGGTGATGAAGTCTCTCATATCCGGCGCGGAGATATCTGTGAATACACTCGGAGCGAGCGGCTGACCGCAGCCCCGGCCGAATGACACGATGCCGCGCGCTACATTGTTGATCGCACCAATGCCACCGGAATCGCCCTTTGATAGGATTTATTCTACTGTTAGCATTCTTATATTTATACAGAAAATAGGACATAAAGATTGCTGATATTAAGACCTTTCAAAAACATAAAAAAGACAACCTATGCGGGTCTTAATAAGGTTCGTATACTCGAGATAAACTTTTGTTCTATTTGTATTATACAAATATATTTTCTGTGTCTATTTTTGTGATACATTGCTTATTATGTTTTTCTTATGTTCACATCAAAAATGTTAATTCTTAGTGTTATGGAAGTTTACTGAAAGATATACTCAATGTAATTAATTGCAGTTAATTCAAATTTACCTGACAAGTGCTCTGTCCTCCTAGAAAGAAATTTCCTGCGCACAGCATGTTCTCAGTGATAGAGAGGGGTAGGTAAGCCGCCCGACAAAGCGTGTGGTTCACCACAGTCAGGTTTACTGCCATCAATCTGTCAGGAATCATGGTAACACCTTGCTGAAAAAGAAGTTCCACTAAAACTGAGGGCTTTAATGTAGATTACTTACCAGATAAAACAAGGGAATTGAGTTAAATTGACACATTTCTGTGATAGCGTTTAGAATTTCTATAAAGTTGTTAAATACTCGTTATTAATTGACCATCCTTGCTAATTGACTGGACTTGTGATATGCCAGCATTACTTTTATTAGATTTTCATGTTTAACTTCTAGAATAGACAAGAAGGAGACTAATGAGTAGACCTACAAATTGTGTCATAACATTATATTCATATGTACATACCTTAGTACGTCCCCATCCACTAACTGTGATAACCTCGCCATAGCTAGCTGATAACCCTTTAGCAGGCAGCGCAATTGGCTGAGTGCATGCGTCAAACTGCAACGGCTCAGATATCTTCATAACAGCTACGTCCTTGTCGTAAGGTGGATTGTTGTACTCCGGGTAGGGAATGACTTCTGTGACCGTCACTTTGGTACCATTCTTTCTCCATGTGCTGCCAATTCTCATCACAACTGTCGATGGGTCGACCCTGTTGACGAAATATTTGATATTCTAGATTATAATTTATTTCAGTACGATTATAAAAGATACTTTAGTTAAAATTAATTAATACTGTATCTGAATTTATGTCAGAATGTCTTTAGCAATGTAAGAAAGAAACAATCTTACTCTTGTGCGCAATGTGCCGCGGTCAGTATGTACTGATCGCTGATGATAAATCCTCCGCAGAAATATGAGTTGTTTACGACAAAGCTGACTTGATGCGGGAACTCTTCGCAGGTCGCGTTCCTACCTCCCACTATACGTTCCTCTGCATTCGTGTCACTCTCTTTTGTTATTTCTGAGACTTTACCATTCAACGGTACTCTTTCTGATAATATTATATCTGAAATTAAATTTTAAATTCTATAAGTATATCAATTTTTAAACCCTTTTTTAAACGCTTGGCATCCATACGTTCAAAATGCAACAATCCACGATAAGCGCCCTTTTTAAAACCACTACGACGTAACACAATGCTTGGAAATGTATTTGTTATGTTTCAACGCTTTTTACCACGTGTAAAAGCGCCTGTGAAAAAAGGAACTGAATCAGCGTTAGATTAACAGATATGGCACGATATTGAAATGAGTCCTTTTTTCCTTCTACATCGATGTACATGCCGTTTAAGTAATTCCATGCCATATATTTGAGCTATGTCTTTTATTGTAAAGGGATAGAACAATGTGACGAAGACGAAGCACCAAAGATTGCAGCGTTTTTGTATCACATTTAGGTATTTACTATGAATTCTTGTACATAACTTACCTGTGCCAACACAGAGTCCTAAACAACCTAAGGAAATTAATAACAGCGCCGTTCGACACATATTACACTATCAAAACTAAGGTGAAATGCGATAATGTTGAGCAAAGCGGTGCTATATATCGGCTCCTCTTTTGAATATTAAGTTTGTGTGACGCCCTGTAGTGACTAAACTGTTACTTTCCTCTCCACAGGAGTTGATAGATAGAACCAGCAAACCGCTGTGTGTACATTTGCACTAACTATAATTTCCTGACATTTTTCTGTAATCTACAAAATACAGAAGTATACTCGTCTATATTTAATAGAAGCGGAGACAAATTTAAATAACTTTTTTGTAATTTAAAACGCAAAAATTGTTACAAATAAAATTAGTAAAGAATAAACCGATCCCAAGAATCTTGAATTATCGAAGAACTTTGTCACATGACTCCAATCAAATATCTCTAAGCCTTTATTAGAATTTCTGGAATTTAATTGAATAAAATGTTTGTTGTAAAATTACATGGCATTTATTCAGCTCACTTTTAATTAAAAAAGTTTCCGTATAGAGAGTTGTTAGCATTAGCTGGTAAAAAAATATTTGCAATAAAATTATTTTTGATTACATACGTTTATGTTTCATGCATTCTTCAAGACCCTTCTTCATATCTTCCCTCATCACAGTCGTCACTAGGGAGTGGTCGTAACCTGGAGGATGAAACTCGGTGAGCTGACCCTACGGGAGTAGGATATGAACGGTGAGATGAACATGACCTTTATGACCTTTATATATTTCTCCACACTAAATGTAATGATGGATTAATGTAAGTATAGATTTGGTTGATTATCCTTCCCACGCTTACTCATTTACTCGATTATTTCGCAATCTCGCAAAAGTGATTTATTACTTTCTGCTATAATAGTATTTAGTTGACTTTTGGAAATAACAAAACTGAATAAGTTACAATAGCTGTATTATTTTATACCATAGAGGAAATGAACAAGCGTAAAACACAATATTATTTGATATTATCAGAAAATTACAAAAATAATTAACATTTCTTAAAATAAAGGCGAATTGACATTTAAAATTTTTGCCACGACTTTCTAGTCATAATTATAACCTTTGAATAACAATTTTCATTAAACAGTCGCTAGAAAATAACAAAGACGTACAAGTTCAATATTTGAAGAAAGTAAATTGACACAAGACTTTCTACGAGTACCTGACTTTAATCATTTATAAGACACGTAATGTATGCCAAATCGTGCGATGTTTTCCAAATTGATTTTAGGTAAAAGGCGTACTGTGTAAAGAAGTCTATTGTCATAAATAGACACTTATGCTATGACATATAAGTAGACTAAACAGACATTGGTGAAGTGGGAGCAATTCCGGGTACAGCCTGATGACTGTGTGCCGGAGGCCCAACTTTAACCACTATTTCTTTTTTACCTTTTTTAGCTAGAGCAGACGCATAGGAAGGGGAAATATCTTCTTTATGTACGTTTCCTCCTCCGTCGATTAAAGGTAGGCAACGCTTCAGCTATTGCGAAACTCTATGGGCAGCGGTCACTTCGCCAGTTTGGATTCAGGTGGCCGCTTGCTCGTTTGCCATCTTTATTATATAAAAAACTTGCTATTTTAACAGTTATAGATTTATAGATATTACAATTTATAAATACAATTTATAGATATTAAATCTATAACCCATCTATTCTCAGTATAATATTATTTGGATCGTTTATTATTAAGATGAAAAGAGCTTTTGCCTCAGAATTTAATATCCCTTGCTGAGAGCTTCCTTCCTTTCATTTTGCCCTTCTGAACTTAATCCTATTGTTACAATACTAGTGATTAGATATTTTGATTTGTTATGTTGTGAAAATGTTTTCTACCTACAGTATTAATGACAGAAATGATTGTAAACAACTCCATTGTTATTGTTTTAATGGCCGAAAACATGCTTAAAACATAGGTTTTTATAAGATACTAGCTTTTGCCGGCAACTCCATCCGCGCGGAATTAACACAAACAAAAATTGGGTAGCCTTTGTGTTCTTCCAGACTATCCTATACATTTATACCAAATTTCATAGAAATACGTTCAGCTGTTAAGGCTACAAACTCTAACAAACATCCATCCATCAATCCATCTAAACTTTCGCATTTTAATATTAGTATATTTGATAGGGATGAAAATTTGCTTGAATCCATGTATTACCTCGGTGAAAACACATTCACGTTTAGCATAAACTTAATATAAACAAGATGCACTTAAACTGTTAAGCAAATGTGTCTGTTAACGAAGCTGCGACTAAATAACTTTACAACTTAACGGAATTAAGTTACAAGTGAGGCTGATGATAACTTAGATTTCCCATATAAAATGAGTGTCGTGAATCAAATAAACTTACTACTCTATTTTTATTTTTCACCTAATTTAAATCCTATCTTATGTTATTTTTCAGATTCATTTTTTTTACAAGTTAATTATCAAGTTTTTTTGATCCTGGACAAAAATCCCCAGATATTACCACATTAGTAAATACAGACAAAATGTATGCGAGTTATTTGTTAATAAATAACAATGTGGTTAACATTCCAATATCAACCGATTTTACCGCTCATTAGTTTAACAAATAAACGAATAAATCATTTGTAAAAATGGATTTTCAACCCAAAATCACGTTCGGAGCAGTAATTAACTCTCGATATTACTAGCTATCTCGTTATTAATGCAGTTTGTTTTATTATTACCAATCGAAAACGTTACATGCTGTTCATTTTAACACCTACATGTTTTTAAATATGTTACTTATATACTCAGATGGAAAATGGAAAATTAACTAGCCTCTTAGAGTAAATTTCCCTTACATTAGTGGACTTATGTCCACAAAAGGTGCTTATTTTAATATGTCTTTGAATGTAACATTAAGTATCGTAAAAAACACATTTATAACATTTTCCTAGAACATTTCATTTCAATTAGTTGATAAATATCTAGTTATAATACGAGTAATGTGAACAATAATTATGGATTCAAAATATGGTATTTGAAGTCTTGTTTTGGTCATAGTTAACCTTATTTAAATTTTGAGCTGACGATGTATTCGCTTCACCATTCCAGACACATTGTCTCCAAAGCATCATATGTCATCTAAATCATTATAAACTAGCTTTCGCCTGCGACTCCATCCGCGTGGAATTGAATTGAGTAGCCTAGCTGTTCTTCCAGACTATCCTCTACATCTATTCCAAATTTCATCGAAATCCAATCAGTCGGTTAGGCTACAAACTCTAACATCCATCCATCTAAACCTTCGCATTTATGATATTAGTAAGATAGATAATCACTGCAGGATGTACTGGCCATCGCGTGTGGGACAACAGTAATTATCGAGACACGATTATATCATTACAATATCATGTATGTGATTATCAAAGTCATATTGTTCGATAATAACGTGAATTGCAAATGACAATGAAGCATCTATACATCACGAATTGAATATTATGAAATTGTCAAGGTGATCTAATAATTCTTTCAGAGATTGAAATTGATGATGCGTCACGGTGTCGCATTTCGTTACAAGAAAGGGAAGGGAGATATAACGCATAGAATGAGTGACAGAGAGCGATGTTAATAGGAAAATAATGTAGTTGATCATTTGGGTAAGTTTTTTTTTTATAATATAAGGAGGCAAACGAACAAACGGCCACCTGAATTCAACGAAATGGAAAGGGACCGCTGCTCATAAACATCCGCAATTGCAGATGCGTTGCCTACCCTTAATTGACGGAGGAGGAGACGCACATAAAGAAGACCCCTTCTTATGCATCTCCTCCACCGTCAAATCCACTTTAGCTTCCCATCCTTTCCTCATATCAAGAGGATGGAAAGGGAAAGAGACTTAAATTAGGGCTTCGGAACCACACTCATCAGACGAAACGCGGAATTGCTTTCACTTCAAGCCTATCTTTAGTGTGGTCGTGGTATTACACCGGGCGAGCCGACCTATTCATGCGAAGATGTTAAAACGGGCTCTACCACTGTTAACTTGCTGTAGAAGTTAGCTCACTGTGTACATTCTTGTGATTATTTTTCTTTTTATTTAGTTTATAGATAAATCTGAAAGTTATTTTATTAATGTGTCTACCAGATCGCTACACGAATTGCTCCAGGACATAAGGGTCAACAGACAAACATAAAATTCAAATAAATACGCAATAAAAGGCTTTTATTTCTGTTACACACTGTTTATTTTGTGTCTGCCTTTAGCACAACTTTACGGTCAAGTTAGCAACCGTACAAATTGTATGATCGTGATATAAAACGTTTCGTATTATTAAATTTTAAATGAAATTTACAAGTATTCAAAATTGATTACTTTTAAATAAAATTACACTAATCTATTTACATTATATAACAGTATACATCATTTTGTTTTTATTATGTATAATTTATATTCACTGTTTTTTTCTATCCTATCTAATTTATGATACACGAGCTGTTGCCCGCTACTTCGTCCGCGTGGTATTAGAAAACATACGAACTATATAAATTACAAAAAGCTACGTATTCCTCGGGTACCGGACATTTCTCTGGGATGAAGCTTATCTCATGTGTACTCCAGACTTTGTTTTATATCTGTGCCAAATTTCAAAAAGATATGTTGAACCGTTGCAGATTGATCGAGTGAACATTAAAAAACTAAATTAATGAATCCCACGGGAACCGTAACTATTCCCGGGATAAAAAGTCTATATGTTCTTCCAGACTATGCACTAAACCTGTGCCAAATTTCATGGAGATCCGTTCAGCCGTTTAGGCTACAAACACTAACAAACATCCATCCATCCATCTAAACTTTCGCATTTATAATATTAGTAAGAAGTAAGATTATTGATTATGTAAGGACATGTTAACTGCAAAGGAAAAAAATTACATTCGCAGATTAGAAGCTTTGTACTACATGTTAAGATCTGAGATATATTTGAAATGCGGTTAAGTAATGCTATGTAACTTAATACTTAAATAAATAATACCTTTTGGTAATAAAGGTAGAGGCGTTCAATATTGTTAAGCGATGATTGAAAACAGCAGATAACTGATCTGTACCCACTAATAAAAAATTACAAATTGTAGGCATTATTCCATAATTGGTGCAATAAATGAAAATTATTTGTCAATTTTGAAGTTAACAGTATTGCGATTACAAAGTAGCAGGCGTTTTTAATTTGAAGAATGATTTATAGAATTCGTGAGGACGCCGACCTGCGTAACACAGCCTATACCAAATAATTACATTAACTTATCTTACATAACTCGTACAGCAGTGAATTAACTTTAAAAGAAATTTAAAATATAGTCTTTTATACTATTCATAACTTAATTAAGCTTAACAATAAAGTTAATTTACAAATAGTAAAATTTAAATAAATACTATAAACATATCACAGGTGTTCCAATAAGGATATAATGGAGTAGGCAACGCCGGAAACCATGGCGATAATAGAGAAGA
>NW_013526471.1:751096-770370 GCF_000836215.1 Papilio polytes
CCACGATAGCGGGGAGCAGCAGGCCCATCACAGACAAGCAGACCGCACCTACTAACTCCATAAAGAGCTCCAGCTTTGGAATTGCACTGGCAACACCAACTGAGAAAAAGAAAAAAATGTTAATGACGTCAAAGCTAACAATAGAACTGAGATCTGCTGACGTAAACATCATATAGAGTAAGATAAGTACAGAAGGATGATGATCGAAAAAAAAATTAAAGTGCCTAGTCGGTAACCTACCCTATATGTCTAAACAAGAACTTACCAATGAGAATAGTCCCGGTGAATCTAACTGCAGCCATGCCCCAACGATGTCCTCGAGCTGGTATTCTGTCTTGTACTCGTCGCCATACAACATCCACTGGTACGTAGTAAACCAGTGCGAATGATAACAACATAACACAGGCTACCAGGATTTTAGCGGTTTGTGCCAATCTGAAATCAGGAGAAAATAAAATCACATTCTATCATCACGCATCAACATTGTCCTTCTAAGGATTTTAAAACTATGGTCTTCTCGATAGATCATTTTCTAGTACTTCCTCTAATGTGCCATCCTTTTAACCTCCTGGTATGACTCTGCGCCCACTTTCTACGTTATCTTCTTAATCTAGTCTAACTGATAAAATGATAAATGATAACTGATTAAAAATGAGCATTATAAGGTACATGATATTTTAATTTATCACAACTGGTCACATAAAATAGCCAAAATTAGATTTTTAGTATTTGACTATGACGATAGATAGTTCGGAAATCAAGGTATTTTCTATTGGAACACGCTTTTGTTATGAAATAGAATTGAATCCCTATGCCACAGGTACATAAAAATCAAATTCACTTACATTTCATCCTGAGGCAGATTCAACGTGAGACTGCCTCTTACTTCCTCGCCGAAGTTGAGGTAGCCTGCGAACCCGACGAAGCCGTATAGTACTGCCACTGCCGACATGGCGATGTTCAGCACGCCAGGACAGCCCAGGAAGTGATGCGGCTTCGACATTTCATTTTCCACCGGCATTACTACGCCGATACCCTCCATTGCGAACAGGCTCGTACTGAAAAAAGTTATATAAAGTCACTTTTATTACTGTGTTAAAGTCCTAACAGGGTAATAGGTGTTTTATTCACATAATAAAATGTTTTTATTTATAAATGGCAAACTTGTCGCATAAAGACTTTGCTATTTTTTTTCACAGGCGACAAAATAGAACAAATATACTCTACTAACCTACTTCTACTACCAGCGTGATTCTATCCCTATAATTTTATTTAAATAGAGGTAACGTAAGTTTTGGGTGTAACCAATCTAAAGTAATTTTATCATTTAATCGTTTATCGATAGTTAACGAAACTTACCTAATAAAGTTTGGTATTCCTGTAATTGAGGTGGCTAAATTTCTGTCGGTGATCTTCGGCGGGTCCCTTAGGCAATAATAAATTGATATGCAAATAGAGCCCAACCAAACGAAGTTCGCCAAAGCGGAGAAAGGCACTAAGTATTTTAACGTGCTGATTTGAGTTAACGGTATAAGCACAATCAGAGTTAATCCGCAGTAGACTGTCACGGACCAGTTCGGGCCTCCGTACACATCTGACACCTGAGGACGTGAGAAACAACAATTACAATTACAATTTACTTAAAAAAAACAATTGAAAATCTAGTTTGTAGCAAAGATTACCTGTTTGAAGGACTCGGCAACGACTACGGTGTAAACACAGCACGCCCCTAGATGAGTAACTGCTAGGGCCCAATCCGCAAGTTCCCTATAATGAAAATACATCAAATTCATGTAAGGCAGTTTCTAGTTAATATTAAATTCAATTAGAGTCCCACTGTCATTGTGTACTGTGTTTCATCAAAATTAGTTTTAACAACGCGTTTTCTTCGCTTTTTATTACCTACATCCTTATAAACAATTTTTATTCAAATCAAATCGTAATTTACCTCGCGAAAGGCGCGAACTTTCTGACGGGTTTAGGTCCATTCTGAAACACCAGGTCGCAAGTGTCGGCGTATCCGAGCGATGGCTTCTTAACTTCAACGCATAACTGCTGCGACGTTTTAACCTTTAGAATATTGAAATAGTCAAAATTATCATAATCATAATAGTTATACTCAATTAAGATAAACAAGAAAAAATAGTTTCATATCACGATTTCATAATAGTATAATTAAAATCACGTTTTTGAAAAACAAAACTAACGATACCACACATTTATTACGAAAACAAGACCATAACGTATAATACAACTTTGAAAACAAACACATTATATTTTTATTGGAACGGTGCAATAAAATTTAATTTTACAATACCATATGCACAACTAATGTTAGAAGACAACGGTAAGATAAACATTTGGTGAGTCAAATATTTTTTTAAATAGCTGTAGTTACAAAGATCACCAATGATTAGGTAATACAATTTGTGACGAAATTGTCGTTTCTAGGTATTATAAAATACCAAATAAAAAATTTAGAAGTAAAGAAGTAACATTATATTCGTAAAATAACGGACTGTTTTATACTAAATGGTTTGGTATCTCAGCTTATTATAGGTCTATGGATCGCTTTCCAAGCAATTTTACATTTCTATTTAGCAAAGAATAACAAATACCAAGGGACGGCTCTCAATGGGTAACATTAGGGTAATGAGTTGTGCCGTGCTGGTTTGTTTTTCATAAGCCAACGTGAAAGTTGAATTGTAAATATTCTTACGCAATGGCGGTTTTGAAAGGTACTAAATATAATGGTTTGATACTTAACTCCTTATTTTTTATTATGTTTTTAATTTAAATTACAATAATAGAGGTAAACAACGTTATAAAATACTGCGACGAAAAAGAGAGTGGCAAAAACGATATGCAGAAATGACGCGAGACTTTTTTCCGTTGGTATTAAAATTACCCGTGTATTCGCAACATTCATATATGGTAGTGTTACAAACTTACCAGGACGTGTATGACATGTCCACAGATAAAGCCAATAACAAGTGTGCCAATAACGCCAACTACAAGACCAGCGTTCTTAAAGGCGAGAGGCATGGCCAGCACGCCAGATCCAAGGGACGCCTTTAGCAGATGAGCCAAGGCACCGAAGCTTCTGGAAATAGTGATATTTAATTTAAGCGTGCATTCACATCTTTCTAATAAGTAAATCTCTCGCTGGCTGCGCTTTTGAGGTATAGAGTTTGCTTATGACATCGTGCGCTTGGGATTTTTTATTTAAAATCTGTTATTGGAATACATTATGACACGAATAAATTATTTTTAGTACTCTCAATAAGTAATATTAATGTTAAAAATCTTATAACAGGTCTTGAATAAAATTTTCCAAGTCATTTGTTAGCGTTACCATAAGTCTCCTCTCACGAAAGAGCTGAACGAAACATATTCCTTTCTCTGTCTCTTAAACGTGATTAGGCGAGATGAGAATATGTTTCAGAAATAGTGTTATGGCAGTGAAAACCTGCGGTTATTAAATGTGAGTAGACATTAAGTAAAGGGTATTGTAAGCGACGTGCCGTGAAAGCCTCTTCAAAGCTTATATTCTAAGTTATTCATATAAGGTGAATGATTGACGATTATTTTACGATCGGAAGCAGATGCGTGGAATTTTATTCATGGATTTCTAGTGAAATATATCGCTTTGCAGTCGTTCAACGTACTTTAGGTGTAGCCGAAAAAGTTTTTTTATGTTATTATTTTGAAAAGTAATTTGTACTTAATTCTGTCAGACGAAATAATTATTTCTTTGAAGAGGTATCAATGAAATGAGTTGGATGGTTTTGTTTGTTAATAACAGTAGGAAATGATTGACATTATTAAGTGATAATTGTCCTGTTTTTAACTAGATTGAGTATAGACGTTAAAATACTTGGTTTGTAAGTATACAAGTATCTTTATAAAATCTTATCACTCTAGCTCTAAGGATTATAAACCTGACGATAAGTTAATGCCGCACTTTCTGTTTGCACAGATTTTTATGGCACTTTCTTATGCACACATGGCCTCGAGTTGCAAAAAATATGGGTAGATTATGTTTTATGATTTTCTTTTTTATATAACTTTATTACATAAAGGGTCATATAAGCAGATATTGTTGAGTTTATGGGGCGAGATTTTTATATAAAGTAAATACGTGCGCAGGTAACAGGCCTAACAAATGTTACTTTTTTATAGTGATAATATCTTTATCTTTTTATATAAATGATTGGTTTAACATCTTTGGGTTCGCACAACATTTAATTAATGAATCCTACTGTCAAAATGCAATCATACTACATACTAATATCATAAATGCGAAAGTTTAGATGGATGGATTTTTGTTAGAGTTTTTAGCCTAAATGGTTGAACGGATTTCGATGAAATTTGGCATAGATGTAGAGGATAGTCAGGAAGAACACATAGGCTAGGTCGCTAGGGCATAGAGTCGCAGGCGAAAGCTAGTAATTGTATATTCTAAACTAATATACACAATCAATTAAAATTAATTATTTCAGGAACATGAATATTGAAGTATGTAACATTTTAATTAAAACAATTTGACAAAATACATTTCGACACGAAATTTTGGGGAAAAAATATGTTATTGAATTTATTTATTCTGTTACTTTCGAATAGTTTTTTTCCATGTTAGTGTTAGTGTAGGTACAGATTTACAAAGCAATAGAATAGCCCAAATGTTTTGCCCTCAATTGCATATTAATGAGCCATGTTTATGTAATAACTATTCCGTTCGTGTAACTATAATGACTATTGTCTTCGAAGATACCTAATGTTATGTACTTACATAATCTTATTTACATAATGCTAATTTTAACAACTCGATCTACATCTCTGTATTGTTGCTTGTTGTTGAAATACGATTAAAAATATAATATAAAATATCTCAAGTGAAAAACTAGTGACACCTTATTTAGTTATTACCAAAAAATTAAAACACTAATCAAACCTATCCCTTATTTATATAAAAGTAGATAAAGTTCAGTCTTTTTTTTACTTGGCGTACCAAATTGTAGCTCATTAAACAATCAATTTTCGACTGAAACATCATCATCTCTGCCTTGTCCTAGTCCCGTAGCGTCGGCATACCGGCTTTTCGTCCTCGAAATAACTCTATCATCCGTCATCTCAGTCATCACATCATCTTGATCATGTCAGCTTTCACGCAATCCATCCATCTCTTTCTATGTCTACCTCTACCGGTGTACCCCTCCACATTCATAACTAATGTTCTTCTTGTTACATGCGATTCATCCCTTCTCATAACATGCATGGGTATGTTTAGGGCAAGGTTAGCGTGGTCCATACTACGCTAATATTTTACTCCTTATTTTCTTAACCACTGAGGCTACTCTCAAACTTCCTCTAATATACTCATTTCTTATCTTATCCAATCGTGTTACCTCACACATCCATCTTAACATTCGCATTTCTGTCACATATATTCTCTTTCCATCCATCCTTTTTACTGCCCAACATTCAGATCCATACGTCTGAAACTTTCACTCATCATTCTAAATTAAAAAAAAGTAAACTTTAGTGGGATATTAATTTAACTTACGAAGTATTGGATTCGAGAGGTCTATGCTCTGCAGGGACATATGGGTCCAAGTCTTCTCTGGATCCATTGTACGCCAGTTCAATCCTGGAAAAATTAATACATGATTCAGTATATAAACGCGTTCATCGTAAAGATTATTAATAAGGAAACCGTTTTTCTCTTTAGGTGTAGTTCATTAATTAGTGCAAGCTGTTAGAGATAATCGTATGTATCATCTTTTAATTAGAAATTGTAGGATTGTTCCTTATTATACTAACAAGAAAATTAAATGGTCACCTAATAATAAATTATAACAGTAGTTAGTTTGCAAGTACAAAGTAAGTTTGCTTGAGTTTTATTTCAATAGAAGAAGATGGATTTAGACTTATGTTTAAGTATGTTGTTTAACTTATTTAAATGTTAATTTCTGTAATTTGAAATGTATGTAGAATTACATGCATTTAGATATAAAGGTACTCGATTTGAAGATAAGACAAACATCTGTTGAGACTATAAGAGATGTATATTTTTTCTTTAAATGGTTCGAAATTATACCTCCTTTGTGTAACGGACATTCCGACGACACAACCTCTCTTTGTGAACGCGTAATAAATCAATGCAATTCCAGGATCGGAAGTATGTTTGAATATTTATTTACACGTGGCCCAGTGCGGGTGATGCAATAAAAAATATTTCTTTCATCAGTAAATGAAGCGAGCTCCGAGATTGGGGTTAACTTGACACCAACGTATTGCTCCTCCATTATTGATTGCCAATAAATTCAATGTAGCCTTTACAAACGAGTGATATGTTTTTCGTTGTTTTAACAAAAGACTAACGATTCGAATTATTGGTTGTAAAATACTCAAATAATAAAATGTATTTTATTAGGGTGTGTTGTAATTAAAAATGATGCGGTTATATTGCGTGTTTTTTAAAATGTTTGAACTGGAAATGTCAACAAAAGAATAATACAATATTTTTTGTTCATTATCTAAAGGATAAATCAAATTAAGTAAGTTGTCTTTGAGTGACATCATTATCTTAGAAATAACACTTAGATTAAGAGAAAATCACTTCAGGTACTTTTAATTTACGTAAAAAACTACCTTGAAGTGTACATGATGTTTCTTTTTCTATTCAAACAATAATAATGTTTACGACAGCAATAAACATTTAGAATATAATCCGTTGTCGCCTCGAGCTATTAACAGCCTGAGATTTGTATCGCTTTGAGATAAAACTGCTTACATTAGCGACAATTCAAAACTTTTAGATGCTAAATTACGGCTACCTATAAAATCGTTTAATGGTGACTGAGAGAACCGCTTAGTGTATACTAAGGGCTAATTGTAAAACCATCAAACTAATCTGATTGTAGGTATGATTGAATCTGTTTCAAGAGGCGTGGGTTATTGGTATGTATAAACATGGATTAGGAATCAGCCTCGTTCATCTGTATCGCATTGTATACTGGACTGGAAGGCGCCAGTGAATAGACAACTGATGCATTGTCAAGCTCAGGCAGTATATTGTTACACTGGGGGCGTGCACCACATAATAGCGGTTCTCCACAATATATGAATGTATAAAGATTCTAGATAAAAATAATGTATTGAAGGAAACCTTTTTCCATGTCTTCCCTATACTTGCTTTCAGTAAAAAAAATATTTACTTGTTTATATGCTAACTTCATTGTGAGAAAGAAAAATAAGTCAATGTTACGTTTAAAATATCAGCCCTTTTAGAAGTTTGACTACGCTTATTTAATTTTAGCCCAAAACAAGGACCCCTTTCGGGTGTCCTTGAGTCCAGTAACTTTATGGTGCGTTCACCGAAATCTAGGAGTTCAGCGGTTTCCAAATCCGGTAATAATAACGAAGTAATGGTCCAAGCCAAGGCCTGAGGGAGACCTCGAGTTTAGTTAATCTTTAACGAGATTTAAACTAAGTGCATCAGCGCTAGGCCACTTCTAGCCCTCTGAATATGTAAATGAATCTCCAAGGCAAACAGTGAAAACTCATTTAAAAATAAAGTTTGACAACAGTTAGGGAAGATAATAGCTAGTATTTGGTAACAAAAGAGAGTGGAGAGTATGAAACGTATAAATTTTGGGAATCATTTCAATATTTACTTAAGAATTTCTAACAATCATCTCTTCACGATAAGTTAATTCCGCAAACAATATTTTATCATTGTCTGCTTTAATGTAACACACTTCGTTATGCTGGAAGTAAATCGTGTTATCCTTGAAAATGTATAGAGGTGTTGAGATATTGTTCACGACAATTATTCATAAAAGGAATTATGTTTTCCATTTCATTTGTTATGTTCTTGCAATGCACAACGCTTGTAATCTGCCAACTAAGATAAATAACTATGTCTAATAATAAAAAATATTAACAAATAAGTGCAGTAATACTTGGCAATATACAAGTTTTCTTCAGATTCTCTACAACTTAGAAAATAATTTATTAGCTGTACTTGAATTACTTTATATAATTTTTGAACTTCTGACCAGTTACGTTAAAATATTCTTTGATATTCAAAATTTACAAAGCAACAAGTAAGCCTGATAAAGTCAACTGTGTGCTAAAAAATAATTGAAAAATGTATCAAAACGTGTTTTTTAAAATTGAATTAACTTACTTTTTTTCCCACTAGCATGGAAGCCAGAGCCTTTATTATTCTTCATTTAATTCATTTGCAAACATTATTTTTTTAAAGAATAAACTTACTTGGAGCTGTATGCATCCTGCACGGTTCGTATCGGTGGGATTTCCTGTTCTTTCTTCATATTGTTTAGTTTTATTTTTCCCAGTCGTTAATGTATACTGAGTAACTGTCCCCTCCTTGCCAGCATTGCCACTTTTGTTACCTGTAACAAATGAACAAAATTAAAAAGGAAAACGACTTGTAAACAAAATCACATTCGGAAAATCCAATAGCCTTAAGGATAAGAATAATTTTAGAAACACTGCAAGCTACATTAAATACTTTAACTTCGGAAAGCAAACACTGGATGAAAAGATAAAAATTATAAATGCATCAAACCAATTTATTCGGACAATTTTATGAATGCATTTATTTATTTATAAGAAAAAGTCATCGATTAAATAACAAACTATCTTTAGTACAATATGTATTTATGTAATTCTACCTGCAATAGGAAGTAATTTTGAATGAAGGCTGGATTTATCTTATAAGGAAGTCATACAAATCTGTTTTTATTATTGCATTAATTAGTTTAAAATTTTATGAATTTTACATTGTTATTTATGTATCCAAAGTGAAATTGAATTAATGTAAACGATTTTTTATTGTTATTGTGTGTGTGAAATAGTAGAAAATGGATAGATGATGACATCAACTGTTTTTGTCCCAGTTTACCATAACACACTGAGGGCTACAAAGGTAGAGGAAGACAGAATAAAGTATGGGTGGATTGTGTGAAAGAGGATATGCTTTATTAGAAAGGAATTGATTCAGATATGACGGCTGATAGAGATGTATGGAAGAACAGCACATACTGTGCCGACTCTCGGGAAAAGGGCAAGTGGATGATGATACCATAACACACAAATCAACTTCAGATGCGTTGATTACTTCTGTGTCTGTTTAAAGGGAATGTTTGAACGACCTTCAGCTCAAGGGTTCGACCATTACTTGACTAAATAACCTCCTTGGTACTTAATAGACGAAAATGCCGAAACTCTTTGAGGTTTCGAAACACCCTCACAAAGTTGTTTGTCGTATGCGCAATCTCCGTGCAGAGTAGTTGGTCTCTTGGAATCTGAAACTCCCTCTATGTCTCTGACAAAGACTATTGGATGAAAATTGAATGAAAACTTGCCAAACCATCACTCACCGAATGATGTAAATAATTGTGAGTGAATTTCGTCGCTTGTTATCAGTGGAAGGCATTTGTTATCAGCCGTTCTGCCGTGCTCCCTGCGCCACCGTCGCGCCACGAGTAACCATCGACTAGCAATCAAGACGTCAAAACACGCGAGTACAGGATGTTGCAAAACTCTTCTTGTAACAATTCTTAGTTCGTTAAGCTTATATTACAGTGTAAAATTTGATATTGCACATTTCAAGAGATTACTTAACAGTTCTTAGATGGAATGAAGATAATAGAACATGCTGTAACATTGCATGTTTGTGAAAGTTTCTTAAATAATAAATAGTTTTTACAGACGCAATAGTTGATTGTAAATAAATTAAAAGACACTAGTGACCATCTTGAGGCAATAATAATATATTAAATTAAGGTGATTTTACAATAATAAGTCAAGTCCTGTAGGATATCGGAACATCATGAAGTGAAAAACATTCTTCTAGAATGTTCTATAAAAGAAGCGATTGAATTCAAATTGTTTATATTCAACACTTGTACATGTTTTGTAAAACAACAAATACTCTACTTTAGATATGACTCAAGTGTTTCGTGAATTAACAAACTCCTTTGATAATTTCAATTAGATCATTGTAACCCTGAGATTCCACTGCTGTGTCTAGTATTGTTATCTCTGTTATTTCAAGGAGAACGTAAAGGATGACAATGTTTTAAAGAAGCGGTTTGTCAATGTAAACTGACTGTTTGTACTTGCGTTTCATACGTTGAATTCGCTAAGAGTACTCAACTTTGTGATAATGCGAAGCAGGGAATGTTATTTGTAGTAAGTTGAATATAATATTGGGCTAGTGTAATATTTTGAGACTACAAAGAACAATCTGGGAATCGTGCGATGTCGTATGAACGTTTGTACAAATTGAGACGTCTATGCGTAAATAAACAGGTCGCAGCTTATATCTGTACAAAAATGCTCGGTCAGTGGTACATGATAATTGTTCTTTAATTATTAACCTGTTGTTTACGCGACTCTCTTTTGTCTTACTAGTTATTTTTAAAAACTTAAATAGCGCTTGGCCACGATTCCACCTGAGCTAAGTGAAGACGCGGTCGAAGGATAGATACGCGCTTAATAAGTGCCGATTTACCCTGTGAGGAAGTGTGTAAATAAGTTTGTAAGAAGTAGCGGTGTTTGCCTCGTTGCAAGGAATTATTTTCTCTGTAAGTGGAACTATGCCATATTCCGCGACTGTACAAGTGAGCCCTCTTCTGTAAAATCGATATTCACACAAAAGTTCGTGGAAGTTCCGGAAGCAATTTAAGGCTAAAGGTCCTCGATCGGTTAATGTATTGGTTAAGTGTCTTAATTGAAGGGTTTACGAGAAAATTCGCTTAATTACTTTTAAAGAGCATTGTCTTGTAACTACAATTTAACAGTTTCATTAATGGTTGTTAAGTTTCTTTAAGGAAACTTTATCGATTCTTAATTGTAGAATTTAAAATATATTTTATGGGAACAAAAATTTGTTCGCAACTACTATCCTTAGATCAGAATTCATAGCTAATGGATTAAAAATTACACTTTTGATAGAATACTAGTTTCCACCGCAATCATCCTCGTCCTAAGGCCATAATACATCAGCAATAACAGAAAATATACAGATCCCTTCGAGGAAATAATATGGTCGCTTCTCGAAGGAGCCCACGTCGTACTGGTTTAAAAATCGTCAAGGACAAATCGTTCCACAACACCGCTGTGCGGGGCAGAAAATGTTGCGAAAACCGCACGGTTTTAGTTGAATTTTATTTTGAATCTTACATCAGCCTGTGTATAATCTACACGAAATGTATTAAAATAAAGTCAAATGAGATTACTCGTATGACGTATTAAATTGCAGTGATATCTTTAAGGCCGTGTGTTGTAAAGTTTGCGATGGGATTACAGTTTAAAATTAAAACTACTTGAAATACTAAGAAACCTTGAACCAGCATTAATGCTGGAAAATCTAGGCAAAGGAAATAAAAAAAAGAAATGACTGCTTTTACACGATACTGTTAGAGTCCCCTTTTCTTTTCACCTTGTCTTTTAAATTGGAATTATATTGAACGTGCTTGTTTGTCTTGTTTGTTCTTCTTCGCGATTATTCAACCAACAATCAATGTTTTATATGCTTTTTTACTAAAGTAACGGCTTGAAGCTAATATAAATGGGATTAGTTTAGTAATGTACTTCTTAGAGATCGCGCTATGACGCTGTTTTATTGTGATTTGAAGAGCTCATTGTTTCCTTTAATTAATCACATGAATGGATGACAGAATTACTGTTAATGTTTAACATCACGAAGGATAAATATACAAATATTATTATAGTTGTTTACTGTTCTATATAAATAAAATTCAATGTTTATTTTGTACTCTATTCCTTACTAAACTATTGATCGGATTATCATAAAAGATTGTTGCGGGAACATTAAGTGTTTCTGAACTAACAATGGTCGTTTTAATTATTTTTTCATAGTAAAGAATACTTTTTAATGCGGAATTTAAGAGGTCGAAGGTTGAAGAAGGAAGAATTAATATTAGATAATATTTGCAGCTTCCCACGCTTAAAAATGTAAATATATACTTCAAATATTATAAAATTATCATGGGAGATATCAATTTATGGAGCGATATTAACCATGTAAGGAGTAACAAGGTGTTAACCAAATGTCAATGTTGCTATTAAATAATTTTCTTGATTGCTTTGCATTTATTTTTCCCCGCAATTGGTCGCGCTTGGCTTCGAACCTTGTCCCACTTAGTGGAGGTCGTTAAGTCAGGCCATGCTCGATGCCGATTTCAACGTGTTGATTTTAAGTAGTACTTTTGCATATTACTGGGTCTTTAGACACATAAGGCGTTTCTGCTCTTATTGCAAGCTTGTAAAGTTGCCTATAAAGACTAGATATAATAGGGAATATTAATAGAATTGGATTTTGAAAATCTTTATTAACTTGTCATATTTCAATAGTTGCACCTATACTATTACAATAAAGCGTAAACACACTCTTCTTTGTTGCCTAAGATGTCGACAATTACACTATATTTTTGAATAATGATTTCTTTAATAAAAAGCCTAACACTTACGTCACGCTTTAGGCTATATATTTTCACGCCATTAAACTTAGGGGATACATATATTGAATAAAATTCTAATGTGCGAAAGAGACCATAAGTTGCTGCCAACATCAAGGAAGCAAAATTGCTATACTTTGTCAACATGTCATGTCATTTTGACATTTGCAATTGAATTTGACAAATATAATCAATAAAACGATTTTTATAATTTCATGCGAATGAAGTCGCACGAGAACAGCTAGTTATGACATATTGCAATTGTCATAAAGTATTGATTCTTCAGATAGATCTATCATTCGCCAATTCAGTCTATCCCCAAATTAATCATATTACTTCATACATATTTTTAAAACAATACGAAAAATAATTTCTACATAGAATCAAACGATATATGTCCACCTGCTAAGTTATACCTTTTTGGTTGTGACGTTACTTAATTTTTTACAAATGCGAAAACAATGGATTGTAAGTGGCAATTAAGATAAAAATGTTTAAACAAAATACAAACTAAATGCTGTTCCCACGTAAGTATTTAAGCATATATTCATTCTTTGCCTTGGTATTAAACAAACGCTAACAAAAACGCACTAAATTTGATATTAAGAATTTTTAATGAATTTTAGTACGGAAGTATATTTATATCTCGTATATGTTTAATGTCACGTGATTTAGAAGTGTTTAAAAAAAAAAACGATCATTGACTTTAAAACCGGTCACTGATTCCAAGTTTCTCGAGGATAACGAGTTTGATCTTGAAGAAATTCATTAGGTTTTAGAAGGTTAGGCGGAAAGAAAGATAGCAGGTGTGTTGTATAATTTTATAGATATTATTTGGAGGTCAAAGGTCATTTCCAATTATCATATAATCTTAAAGGATGGCTAGACATGCGAGGTTAAACCCATGACACATCTTCAGCTTTAACTGACAGTTCAACTTTTGCCTGTACCCGTCAGTTTTAACTGAAACTGAAGGTGTATACTGTTTTGGTGGTTTAGTGAAAGAGTGGACTGTGCCATAATCTATTTCCATGTATATTTAAAAAACCTGTTATGTTAACAATAGGAAATTGTAGAAGTCGCGGTAGTTGTCAAGGTCAAACAGCGAACGAAATAAATTAAAATTTTAGCTATTGATTGTAATATAAATTTATAAGACTAAATAATCTGTATATATGTATTGGAAATATTCTAACTGTAGCACGATTTTATACTTTATACAGTAGTACTTTAAGCCCATTTTTGATTTAGCTGCTGGGCACGTGACTTCGGCCCAACGCGACTTTTGTACAGAGTTGGAAATTCCACGGGCACAGCCACGACTGCTATAAATTGACATCCGTAGAGTCCAAGTCGCGGTGTCAGGACCAGTGGAATCAGGTACTTACTAGTAAGTGAATAGTGTCACACCAATACGAGGAAAGGTTGCACATTTTCCACGTATCAAGGTTAGTTGGTGCAATTGACCGTGACAATTAACAATCAAGTCGGCCATGCATTGTTGGTAGAACATGTTGAAAAGTTTATATTTATTATAGAAATGACAATTTAAAAGTCATTAGTCGCATTAATCTTCTTATGTTATAAATGCGAAAGTTAAGATGGATGGATGTTTGTCAGAGTTTGTAGCCTAAACTGTTGAACGACTCTCGATGAAATTTGGCATAGATGTAGAGGATATTCTGGAAGAATAAATCAGCTACTTTTGTTTTTTTAATTAATTCCACGTGGGTGAAAGCTTTTTACTTTTAATGTATGAAAATGACTAAAAAGCATAATATTATCGGTAACTTGGGATTCATTGTAGACATAAATACATACCTCACGATGCTCATCTCTATGGATCATAACATTTTACAGATAATTAAATAAACAGACAATGAAAATATTAACAAATAAATCGCAATTAAAGGCATTAGAAGAGATTACTTTCAATTTTAAAAAATAATCAAAGATGCATTTATAAAAATTGCAATGTATTAAAGATGTGAAAAAATAAATACAAATAAACATTAAGGGTCATGATAATTCACAAGATTTAGCTTGTAAATTTTTCCATAAAATCCGGTTTGGATTGCAACGAATGTACTTTTACTAAAGCGCTTCGATTTTAGAAGGTTTGTGAACTGGTAGGTACTGACTTTGGTTACCGTGTAAGGTAGAAAATGGACCGTTAAACAAATAAAATTGTACAATTATGATAAGTATTTTAGTTTAGATTTAGTTGAACAGCGGTATGCCCATACTACGTAAAATGTAGTTGAAATGTAGCATTTTTATGCTGATTTTTATAAAAATATACCAATACAACTATTTTAAAGTTACAGTTTCGAATAAAAGCTAGAGTTGTGTTGAAGTTTAATGGAAAAACTTTAAGAGTTACAAAACGAAAGTTTCTTGGTGGTTTATCTAGTAGTAGCTTTCGCCCGCGACTCCGTCCGCGTGGGATTTAACAAAACAAAAGCAAGTAGCCTATGTGTTCATCCAGACTATCATCCTAGATATATGCCAAATTTTATCAAGATTCCTTCAGCACTTTAGGCTACACAGTCTTACAAACATCCATCCATCCATCAATTAAGTAAAAAGTAAGATTTATTACTGATAAAATGAAATGTAAAGTATTTCAAAAAAACATTTTCTTCTTTTCATTTATTACTGATATAAATAATAGATAAAAATATCAATAACTCTTTATTTCCAACTCAATGAAAAAATGTGTAGATATAGTTTAAAGTATAATGAAGAGAACGGAACGAGTCCGATCCAAATTAAAATGTAAATTGTATAAACAATGCTATAAATGCCAGCTTTGTAATAAAATAATATACATAAATATTTAACAATTATAACTAATGCATGTAGGTTACCAAGATGTTTTTAATTTTAAGCAATAAGGTTAGAAACATGTTTTTGTGACACCATAAATGATAAGATTCGGAATAATACGTCGTAGACTACAGAACAATGCATAAATACAAATAATTTTAAAATGAAAATAAATTAAAAACGAACACTAAAGCACAACTAAATTAAACAATTTTATTATTTAATAAATTACATGTACTTGATTTTTAAATACTTACTCTATATTCTTACTGTCTTTTACTATAAACACTCACTTTACTGTCTAAAATTACGATTTTTTCAGAAAAAAAAATCTTATTTTTAATGTCACTGGCCACAAGAAAAGTTTTTTTTTTTCGAATTTGGCGCGAATTTTATATCTCGAACGCGCACCGCTCTTTCTTGCGCCGAACGTTGAACTGCGGAAAGACAACAAACAATATTGTTTAGAGACAATCACCAAACTCACTTAAGTGGCCAGTTCCATCCGGCAAAATGCAACCAAGAGTTGCCGTTCGAATCGATAATATCGATTGGTATCGATGTCTCGTCTTTTCAAGGGCTTCAACTGCAGCCGTGAGTCATTAATCGATTTAGTTAAATCGATTTAATAACACATCCTGTTCGTTTATTGACTTTACTTACGATTGCGACATGGGTGGGTAGTCGATTATACAATTCGATTAATTTATATCGATTTAGAAGAAATGTCAACCGACTTTATAATTATTTCACCAGGGCTTAAATACCTTTAGTAATATCTCTAATACTTTAAATATTTCTTCATTGTAATTAAATACTCCTTGTCCTATTCTTGTATTTATATTTCAACCGACATTTATGTTGCGGTCTAGATAGAAAACCAGATTCAATGATACCTATAAAACCTTGATCTGTACTCTCGTAGTCACTGAATTTGCACACTCGCGATAAATTCGAAACGTGCTCTCTAAATATTCGTGTTTCAAGATCGTTTCTTACTTTAACATAAATTCAAGAACATAAAACTTAAAAAAAATACTATTTTAAATGTTATTTATTAGCTCTTCGAACTAGACGAGTAAGTTTGAAAGTAAAACTCTCCCACTAAAAATTATGACAACTTACATTTTCTAAAACCAAAAATCTTTCGTGTTAGTAATTTTATTGTTACATTTGAATGTAATTATTTTTTGGCATTCAATTTCATACTTATAGTGAGCTGGTGATGATGAGGGTGATGAATTACTTGTACCTAACTACAGTCACAAGGGGTTAATAATAGTCAAAGAACTAAAAATCTTTAGAAATGATCAAGGAAAGCGGACAAACATACGATATTTAAAATTTACATACATTTGGTAATACGATTAGAAGGAAAGTAGGTTTTTAATTTATCTTCATCTTACTAATATTATAAACGAGCTATTGCCCGCGACTTTGTCCGCGTGGTATTAGAAAACATACGAACTATATAAATTACAAAAACTACGTATCCCTCGGGAACCGGACATGTCTCGGGGATAAAGCTTATCCCATGTGTACTCCAGACTTTGTTTTATATCTGTGCCAAATTTCATTAAGATATGTCGAACCGTCGCAGAATGATCATGTAAACATTAAAAAACTAAATTTATGAATCCTACGGGAACCGTAACTATTCCCGGGATAAAAAGTAGCCTATGTGTTCTTCTAAACTATGCTCTAAACCTGTGTCAAATTTCATGGAGATCCGTTCAGCCGTTTAGGCTACAAACGCTAACAAACATCCATTCATCCATCCATCTAAACTTTCGCATTTATAATATTAGTAAGAAGTAAGATGTAAAAGTTTAGATGGATAGATGGATGTTTGTTAGAGTTTGTAGCTTAAACGGCTGAAGGGATTCAATTTGGCATAGATGTAGAGGATAGTCTGGAAGAACACATAGGCTACTTGTTTTTTTTTATTCCGCGCGGACGGAGTCACGGGCGAAAGCTAATATAAAATAAACATGTCACACCAGCGTAATAGCGAGGCTATAACACATCCTGCTAGTCTCTAATTAGCTCAATTGAATCAATTGTTAACGACTTTATCACATGTATTGAGGTTTTCTTTGCAATTCCCATACTAAGTGTGTTAATGACGAAGTACATTTTAAAGTAGAATTTAAAAGCTAATTCGAATATCTGACGTCTTTGTAATAAGCCAATAATGGATAATGGCAAATAATTAATCTTAGCGTGTAACATCTTTGGATAACAGAATCATTTAACATCAGATAGGATCGTGGTCAAACGCGAAACTAACGAAGGTAAAACATCAATTTAAAAACAGAATAAATAAGATTCAGATAAAAGCTTGAGAAACCAGAGATTCTCAAATATCTATCTTATAAATCACTGTCAAAATTCTATTGGTTCCAGTGAACAAAATGTTGGTACAAATCTTCCTAAGCTCGAACTCTCTAGTATATTGAATTCCTAAGATTATTAGGGGATCCACGTCATTGATCTAGATTAGGCCATCTACGATGCAATACTGAGATCCGAAACTCGACCGAATATTAGAATAGCATAGAACTGAAAGATGCGGGGCAGTGGCGCGACAATTTCAAGACTACGGCTAAACCTGATGGAGAGGTGACAATCTACCTATCACCAAACAAAGAGTATACCACTTCTCAAAGGCCGGCAACTCATCTGTTATTGCGGTTATCTATGGGCGTCAATGTTCACCTTGGTGTTCAAGCTGGTCGTCTGCGCCTTTTCCATAAAAATGAACCTAATAATTTTTTCATCAAAATAAAAACAATATAGCAGAAAACAAAGACAAGTCGATAACATTATATTTCACACTTTTATTAAGTTAACAATGTAAATTGACCTCATTGCAGCCTCCGTCGCAATTACTTCCGTCGATGGAACCGCACACTTTGGTTAGATAATCAACAAAATGTTCACACTTTCACACTGCCTTATTCCACTGAGTTACATTCTGTTTGGGTCAAATATAATTCTCGATGAATCATGTTATATCAGAATTACGCAAGAATGTTTCGATTATATAACAAATCATAGATCATGGTGTAGTTAAAATGGGGGCAAAAAATGTTATAATGAATTTGATAGTGGTTCAAGATTATGTTCTCAGTTTGTGCTTATTTCAAATAACCATTTAAGCTATAGTCAACAGCTAAACGAATTAATGATTAGATGCCACGGCCCGGTTGGGCGAAGGAGAACACCGCGGGGTTTAGTGGGTAGTCCGGCCGGAATTAAGGCCGGGAGTCCCACACGAAACTGTCCTTGCTGCCCCCGCAGCATGGACGGTGAAGTGCGTAAATGCATTCCCCGCGACAACAAAAAAAAAAACGAATTAATGATCTGCAGATCAGCACGTGTTTCACATAACTGAAGCAGATCAGTGAGTCAGATTAGTGATCGGCTAGCAGATCTCAATTAGTACCTGCGTAGAGTTTTATGAATTCTATGTGTTGTGAGTCATCGGGCAGGTTGAAGATTTTCAGTTCTCATATAGTACATCGAGTTGAGCTGTCAGCCGCTAATTTATTTGTTGAGCCGTAGCTCTATGATACAAGGCTGTGAGCTGATTTCTTCACCGGTTCAGAGGTGATTTACACATGTCTACTTGTTATCCTTAATTAATGAATGCCATCTAGGTCATATAAAATAAAACACGTGCAATAAATTAATGCGTTTATTCTATTATTACTTTCTATTACATTATGTATGCATACGTAATTTATTCTTGCATCTAAATTACATTTTATGTGTAAAAAGAATGGAAACGAGTTGTTAGGAAGATCATCCTCAAAGTTATTTATCCTCATTATTTATTTATATCAACTTAAAAACTTACCTAATATTTGTTTTAGACTAGCTATTGCCCGCGACTTCGTCCTCGTAATATTAAGATAAAAAGTA
>NW_013526471.1:770458-784087 GCF_000836215.1 Papilio polytes
CAGCAACGCAAATACATCATCTTCCCGAAATCTGGAAATTATCTTTTCATATTACAAATAGACACTTTAATTTTATTATATGTACAGATATCAAATAGATCGTTGTTTGTAAATTTTATTTCATTGTTTTTATTTTATAGCAAGATTTATGAATAATTCAGTTCCTAGCAACGTGTAGGGTTATTAACATAACAAAGACTGTTAATTTGTGGCACGGTACGTAGACTATGTCTAAATTAGAATGTTATTCCCTTTCAATGACCTTCATAGTAGTGCAACTAATCGCGCTGCAGTTCTTAACCATTCACTCAAGCATTTTACGTTCAATTTGGAATGATGATCAATAGTCATTCACTTCAATCAGTACAGTTGATCATGTGACATCTATAAAGATCAAAAGGTAATTTTCTCTAAATTCGAGTCATAGGCATCTTATTCAAATCTTAATGTTTTTACAGTTTTCTAAGAAACCGCCAGTATCGATGCCAATACTGGTATTTCCAGATTATGATTTGTTATTTTTTTTTCGTTTGGTATTTATAATACAGCAAAACTGCATGTTTTTAATTTACCTTTATTGCCAATAAAGAGTTGCCGTTTTTACCGTTTTTTAACGGAACTTTTAAGATTCGAATTCGAAAGTTTTGAATCATTATGAAGTTGCGAAATTTCAGTGCCTTCAACTTTCAAGTTTTTATTTTATTTTTAAAGTTCTAACTGTTTATTTACTTCGACATCTTATATTACTTTAAGTACCAAGGATAAGTGTTAAAAAGGTTCAAGAAATGAAAATGTACTAACATATTGATTGTTTTTGTTTGCAAGTTACATTGTGATATATTTAAATGTTTATTTTATACAAAAATATTTATTTAATATATTCTTGTTATAGAATACATTAACGGTAAGTAAAACAATCAATCGCCTCTTCTTTTTCATCATCCACTTGCCCTTAACCCTTACGGAGCGCCGGCACAGTATGTGCTGCTCTTCCATACATATCAGGCGTCATATCTGAATCCACTTCTTTCTGAAGCATATCCTGTTTCACACAATCCATCCATACTTTCTGCGGTCTTCCTCTACCTTTGTAGCCATCCACATTCAATCTTAACAGTCTCTGGTTTGTGTCTCAAGACCACCTGAATTCACTGTTTGTCGGCTTTCACTGTGAAAAATGGTTTGGTTTTAGTCTTAAAGTAGCAATGTTGAAATAAAACAAATCGGACTAGAAACTTTAATTGGTAACCGCTTAGGTATCTAAAGCGCCTGTGAAAAATACTTAGCAATTATGCGATACTGTTATATGTCGTTTTATTACAAAATCACTCGAAATATCAGGTTCGTACTGTGATAGAAAGTCAAATATTTAAATCACTAAAAGATGTTTTTATTCGATATCTATATCTATTTGCATACCTACATTTTACAGAAGCTATAAATACTTGACAAAAGCGCCTGTCGGTAAAACAGAGCAAAATAACATATATGATGAAGAAACGGCCTTAACTTTTGTGTTCGTTAATACAAGTAATACCTTATTTTATGAATCGTTTGAATAGAATAAATAAAAGTCAATGAGTAATTTAAACAACTTTATTATGCATATCATTAAACTAAGTCATTAAAAATAAATATCACATTTCCTTTTTGACATATTATTTTTTTTTAAAAAGTCACTTCTTGTACTCGAGTTCTATTTATTCGATTTTTCTGTCTTTGTTTTAATCAATTTCTTTGTAATTTGTTAATAATACTAATGGATTATGGCGATACTTAAAAACTCACAAGAATATATGATCCGGTGTGCATAGATCAAACTAAATAAGTGATTTACTAGCGCCATCTGTTATCGTCAACAGAGTGTCATATTTTACGTACTGTAGCTAAATTTACAGTTTTCTTCAACTTTTTAAAACTTTTTGAAAAAACTAACCGCGATTACGACTATCACCGGATCAGATAAACTTGCTTGCTATGAATATCCGTTGATAAAACGGAGTTACTTTACCAACATTGCATTCAAAACAAAAAGCTATCTCTTTTATTCCCTCTGCAATAACTGAGATAGATATATGTTTATACAATAACTTCGATGTAAACCCAAAATGTTATTTACGAACGAACATATTTGCATGTAATACCTATATCTAAAAACTTACTTAGTAAAACTTATTTTACTGCGAGTTATCAATATAATACTAATGTAATACTACTGTTTTTGTTAATGGCAGTTTATAATTTAATGTGAAAATCATTCAAAAATCATACTAACAAATAACAATTTATCTTAATTAAAAAGTTATAACGTTAGGATTCGAATAACATACATGTAATAATGATGTCTGTTATTATAATAATTAAATCTATATTAATAGTGTAAACATTATTTTACGTAATAGTACAGAAGCAGGCAGACATTCTTATTCTAGTTTCTTTAAAAGAAATTGATGGATGTACCTTTATTCTTTGAATATCAATTTGTTAAAAAACAAAATTACCATGTCATTGAGTGTTTTTTGCCCAAGATAAAGAAATACCTAAGTTAAATCTATACTATTATAATAAAGCGTAAACACACACTTCTTTGTTTCTTAAGATCTCAGCAATTACAGCATATTTTTTGAATAATTCTTTTTTTAATAAAAAGCCCTACACTTACGTCACGCTTTAGATGATATATTTTTATGTTATTTAACTTAGGGGTAAATAAATTGTAAAAAACCTTGTTATGGGAAACCATGGGAGACCATACAATACAAGATGCCAACAACAAGGAAGATAGCCATGGAAAGGTAATTTGTATTTTGATACTTGCTAGTGAGAATTTGACAATTGTAAACGACTAAATTTTCACAATTTCATGCGGATGAAGCCGCACGGGAACAGCTAGCTTTAAAATAAAAGTAATTATTACGGTCAACAACTTATACTAATTACTGCTAATGTGCTACCAAAATACTATCATTTTGATTCTATTTAAACTTAAAGTATCTTTTCAATATTCTATTTTGTTATATTATAATAATTTAATTAGTATCAAACAATATTAGTAAGATTATTATGTCATTTAAACTTACTATCTTGTACTTGTAAAACTTAAAACACTACAGTGGAAACCCACGGTTATACTATTTCGTTTTCAATTTTCTAAACTAGACACTAAAGTCTCGTTAACCCTGCTTAAAGTGCCGTTTAATAGTTTCTCGAGAACGGGTTCGTTGAACTTTTCAATAATACCAGTGATGGATACATATGAACCAGCGAAGAGAGCTACAAGAGACATGATCCCGATCAAGCAATTCTTCCACAGGATCCAGTTAAAGTGGCCGAGACCGCGGTCCCACTTGTGGACTGTCTCGACCACGGCTGGGATGAGAAGACCAAGGCTGGACAGGAAGATGGCTCCGCAAAGACTGATGAATAACTCCAGATCAGGGAAAGCGGCCGCCAGAGCAACTGGAAAAAAAAACAAAAAAATGACATCTGCAGCTTTATTGAATTAAAATAAAATATGTTTCCTAAGTACAGATGTGTTAATTTATAAAAATTACTACTTGATTATCATCATATAAAAATCTTACTAATGTTATAAATGCAAAATTTTAGATGGATGGATTGTTTGTTAGAGTTTGTAGCCTGAACGGCTGAACGGATATCGATGAAATTTGGCATAGACGTAGGGGGTAGTCTGGAAGAACACATAGGATATTTACTTTAGTATTTTTTAATTCCGCGTGGACGGAATCGCGGGCGAAAGCTAGTAGTCCATAAAATGTTAAAAGATACCTCATGATATAAGAAGTGGCAAAACATGATATATAAATAAAATAACTAGAGCATGTGTGATATTTAAGAAATAAAAAAACAAGTTTTGCAATCACTTCTAAGAATAACTTTATATCATAAACAAATGTATTTATAGAATACAATAAAATGGCAAAGGTTTAGACATTTTGATTTCTGACTTTCATATCTGATACTAACCTGAGCCAACGACAGCTGCGGTGCGAATTGATATCTGTGTGATATTGTGATACTTTACGGATATCTTGTGATGTATCTGTCTCCAGATCATCTCCATGGGCACGTAGAACTGCAGACTGTACGTGAAGAGGATAGCCAGCGCCATCAGGATCTTCGCACTTTGAGCCAATCTGGAGATTTAAAAAATCACAATATTTTTTTTAAATTCTAATTTATTCCAGAGTTTTCAAAGGTTAAGAATACTTGATAAAGTCTCAAACAGCTAGTATATACCAATAGAGATAAGATTTGTATTTTCATGTCTTGAAATAACTGAAGATTTATAGGGCCGATTTCAAAAATTCTTTCCCCTATTAATAGCTAATGTCATGGAGTAACATCAGGTCAATTTATTACAATTTTTTTTTCGAGCGGACGAAGACGCGAGCAACAGTTAGTATACATTCTTACAATTCGTCTTGGGGTAGATTAAGAGTGACACTTCCACGGACGTCGTCACCGAATCTGATGTAGCCGAAGAAGCCGACAACGCCGTACAATCCGATGACGATGGTCATGGCGACGTTGAGCACGCCCGGACAGCCGAGGAACTGCTCCGGCTTGGCCATCTCGTTCTCCACTGGCATCACCACGCCGATGCCTTCCATCGCAAATATAACAGTACTGAAACCATAAGCAAAGAGGTAATTGAGTGCGATTTTTGTTATAACATAAATATCTACGATTTCGTGTTACAGTAAAACCGAGAATTTGTACTTTTCTACGACAAAAATCTATTGTATTCTTTAAATTGGAACATTGTATTGCGATGTTCAATTGTTTCTGTAATTCACTGGAGAAATTCTTTTCTCAAAGTGCCCGTAGCTCTAATAAAAGTCAAATATCATAGAAATTGAACGAAATGATTTGAATATTTCAGATTCTTATATTTGAAACCTGTTAAGATAATTTTCATAGCTCGAAATTAATATTAGAAGAATATTTTTCTTCAAAGGAAAGAAATATTGCTGATATAAAAATAGATTTTTCATGATTGGATCTATCAAAACCTACGCATTACCATATTTTGAACTAAAAAAATCCTTAAATATCGATCATTCAAACTATAACCTCAAAAGATCATTAGTGTCTATGGTTGTCAATAAAATAGTCTCATAGGCCCATAAGAACTGAGATCACTGCTACGTACTTACCTCATAAAGAGTGGCCATTGTGTAAAACTCGCCACCATCTCTCTTTCAGCCGGATTGGGAAGGTCTCCGAAGATATAATACATTGTGATCGCAAAGCAAATGACGAGCAGTACGTTGGCTATCGCGGAGAATGGTACCAGCCATTTCAAGTTCCGTATCTGACAGATCAGCACTAGAGGCACCAGTGTCAGCGCGCAGTATGTTTCTACTGACAATTTGTATTCCGGTGCGTAGACATCTAAGACCTGTGGATATGTAGATGATTAATAAAAAATAAAAAGAGGAACTGAGAAGAAGGAGGAGGCTCCTTTTAGGAAGTCGGTTAAAAAGCTTACTGTTGTAAGTTTTCGTTTTCTGAGTATTGAAATAGGAGAAGTTTAGATTTTATTAAGTGGGTGAAAATCTTATTTGTTTACCATGATTTTAGAATATAAAGAAGTTTAATTTAAATTAAAACAGTTAGTTAATTCTCTATATAATCAAAATAATTACGTTACCTCTTTAAAGTTTTCAGCAATGAATACAATGTAAACGCAGAGAGCGGCCAAGTAAGTACACGTCAGTGCGTAATCCACGAAGGTCCTGTACAAAGACAGACATGTAAATATATACGTTTAAATAAAAAATCTATGAAATAAATATTTCAGCTACGCAAATACAAGTAACGCGATATTCAATTATTCTTTACGTTAAAAAAATAATTTAATTGTAAGGGTAATGAAACTATCGAAAAACAAATAATAACTATTTAGTTTTATTTTCCAAAGCTAGTGTCATAAATCAGAAACAAATCAATAAAAAGGATAGCTATTTTTTTTAGTGTAAACTGGTTTTTATTTTCAATTCGTTTTTAGAAAGATCTTTTGTCCATTTAAAGTTATGTCAAAGAAAAACTCTACTTTCGCCATGTGAATCAAAAACATAAGAAAGGAGGACGCGCCCTTCATGATTTTCCTCGTTACGACTAGATTTTTTAACGTTTTGTTACCTTATTTTATTAAAAAATGTTATACCGTAATATTGTCTTCATTTTATTAGACAAGATTTTGCATATTTTTAATTACGGTCAGAGTTAAATTTTAATTAAATTTCCACTTTAATACTTAAATAAAAATGTTTACTAACCTAGCAAAATTAGCCCAAGGTCGTAAAGGTTTAGGTCCAAATTCAAAAGCCGCTCCGCAAGTCTCTGCAAAACCCATTGAAGGTTTCTTTGCGTCCACACATACTTCTTGCGATGTTTTCACCTAGAAATAAACCAATATTAGGTATTGCTTACATTGATTTCTTACAAATTACATAAGCGGAAAGCCTTGTATCACATTAAACAAGAACTAAATAACTTCTAGATGAATATTGAAATGACGCTGAACTATTTTTACACTAAGAATTAATTACAAACAATAAAAAAATAAACAAACAAAATAGTTCAATTGCATCTTCTTGATCAATTAGAATGATGATCGTTTGTACATTTTTAGTTCGTTTTATCAAGATTTTATATGACATTTGAACATGGTTTTACTATCTTAATAATGTGTGTCAATTTGAAATGGCTTATGTAGTTATCCTTGTATTATATAACGAGGACACATTTAATGCAGTAAAGAAACGTAATGCAATATAATGCGTGAAGATAGTAAAACGAAAATATAATATCAACACTTAAGTCCTCATCATTATCAACTTGCCCTTATCCCTTATGTAGGGTCGGCACAGTATGTGCTGCTCTTCCATACATCTCTATCAGCCGTCATATCTGAATTCATCCGTAACCTCTCAACGCTACAGCACATAGTGTAATAATGTTTTGGCTTTTATCAACACTTAAGTATTTCATGTATAATTTATGACAGAGGTCAGCTTAACTTAACTAAGCAAGTTTTATTGCTATACATAAAATCATGCAAAATACAAGGTCTTCTTTCCCCCAAAATGAATATATGTCCTTTATACAAATTGTATATTGTAGTCATTGAATTGCGGAGGGACTGCGAAATCTTTCACTATTCATGTTAATTTTATTTCAAACGTTTGGTATTGTTGAAAATATCATACTAATATTATAAATGTGAAAGTTTAGATGAATGGATGAACGTTTATTGGAGTTTTTAGCTAGAACTGCTGAACGAATCTCGATGAAATTTGACATAGATGTAGAGGATATTCTGTAAGTACATATAGGCTACTTACTATTGTTTTTTTAATTCGATTCACAGAGTCGCGTTGGAAAGCTATATTTTAGAATGTTTATATGATTGTTGAAAATTATTTAAGACTTACCAAAATATAAACGCAATGCGTGCAAATAAATCCGACCACGAAAGTACCGATGCCTCCAATTATAAGTCCAGCATTCTTGAAGGCCGCCGGCATTGCTAGGATGCCGGAGCCCAATGAAGACTTTAGTAAGTGCACCAACGATCCAATCGTTCTACAAGTAAAATTATTCACAATTTAAACCACAGTAAATATAGCGCGATTTTTTTTATCAATTTGTAAATTTCTCAATGTAAAGGAAACCTTTAATAAGATTATAAGAAAAAGACGAACAAGATTAGTCACAATCGGGGAAGCGGAATTGATATAGAACAAGGTTCACGAATGAACATTCATCATTCAGAATATAATAGATTAAATAGCTGTGGTTCTTGTAAGCGATGTTAACCATTAATCTTAAGCAACGATAGACTCCAGCGTAAAAACTTGAGATTCCATGAATGCAAAAAAGCAAATTGATTTTTTTATATTGATATTATTTTCTTTAGAGATATCAAATATCCAACAGAAGAACTACAGTTGCGTTCCCAATTTTATGCCTATACCGACGTGAATTTGGTCAGGTGGCCTATTTTTTTTTAATTTAAGTGATAGAAGAAAAATTAATGGCCAGTTTCCGAGATATGTTCAACAAATCGTTGGTCTTTTTGGTTCGATAAATTCTTGAAATGCGTTTCCGAACTACGTGACTTGAGTTTTACTCCTTTGAAATTTAGTTTAACTTAACACTTATGAATCTTCAGTAACCCAGCATTAAAAGTGGATCGGAACGATTTCATAACCGCGACTCTACAGCAAAATAGATCCAAAAAATCCTATTATCCTCTATCTATTTCATTCTCTTTTTGAAAAATGGATATAACGCTATGATATTCCTTGGCGCAACTCACAGTTAGACACATTTTAAAAATCGAGTCGCGTGTCAGTTGTTTACGATCAATAAAATTGTGATTACGATATACGTGAACTGCATTAAAAAACTGTTTTGTTGAATGTTGACAAATCATGAATTTTTTGGTTTTCTGCCAACTGATAGAAGATATTGTTCACCTTGGTTATTGTAAGCCATGTACTAAGAGCGTATGCACATCTGAAACTAAATTATCGTATAACAGTTAATCTGGCTTTGGAGCATATATGGAGGTACTGCTCGATGTTTAGTTGAGCAACTAAATAGTTGAATGGGCTGCGAAACAATCGACAATCGCGCAGCACTTTTGCGATTGTTTAGTCAAAGGTCTAAACGTCCTAATTTGAAGAGTGACGTTTAAATGAGACTCCACTCCTGACTGTTTCATCCATTTTTGTATTCTTATTGTATTTTTCATAAGAGTGTGTTCTAAACTGTGTATCCTAATAAAGTTGGTCCACATTTATTAAAAATAATAAGAAAGGTCATCTGTGATATATGAACCAATTATATTTAAATGAGACAACAGAAAACAATGTATTAAGCAATTTTAGCTCGCACCTGCGACTAAAGTTTCATTATCATACAATTCGCAAGGTATTTTTCAATATTTTATCTGAGAACATATCCAATATAGACAAATAAAAAGAATAATTTTATGTTATGTTCTGTACTAAACTAAGTTCATAGTTACAAACCCTTTAAATAAGTTATAAGCGTTAAAACTAACTTGTGTTAAATTTTTAAAAAAAATGTTTGTTAATAATAAACGCTTTGATAATTAAAGTAAAGAAATGCTTAAAAATGTGAATTAAACACAATTTACCTTTCAAAATCATATAAATGCAGACAATATAAAACCCAAAGAAATTACCAACCAATTTATTTCATTCAAGTAATACGTAATTTTAAAGATTCCATCAAACAATCTGGAATTTGTCAATAAGCTATTACGTTTTATTTTTAGAAATAAACGAGCTGAATCAATTCACAATCAACGATGGTAATTTAATAGCACGCAAACGAATTCAGTTTCATCTCTCGGGACATCGTTTTAATCTAATTTAAGGATTTGGCGTACTTTGGTTTTCACGACAAAGTAACATTAAAAACAAAATTAAGTAGATCTTTGTTTTGGGAAGTCTTTAGAAAACATTTCTAAAAATAAAAAGGTATCTTATAGCTGGAGGATATTAATAATATAAAAATCGAAACAAACCTCATTTGTGTGTAGATTTTTAACAATCACAACATGTTTTTTGTGTTTTTTTTTAACAAAGAACCTTACATTTACGAAATACTTGAATTATGTTGTACATTTTGATGCTATTAAACTTAACTAAGTCAACGTAAATTCTCCAAAGCATAGTTAAGGTGTTTTAACTAATATTTGCAAATTAAAATATGATTGTTCAATTAATTTGAAAGTTCCATAATTATCTAATAGATGGCGTTGTCGGTTGCTACGCTTACGAAGTCTGCGCGTGGCTGGTTAACTATACTTACGAGTTAGGATGCTCAACTTTTCTGTGCTCGAACGGGTTGTAAGCCTTTTCATTGATAACTTCCTTTGAGCCGAGACTCAGCGTCGATTGGAAGCCGGGATTCGTCGCCAAATTAGCACTGAAATACATTTTTAATGATTAAAATGATCAAAGACCTAGGCCATAGATATCCGCAATTTCGAATGCGTTGTATATTTTTATTTATTGTGGAAGGGACACACAACATAGGAAATATCCTAAGTTCTTCCCCTCCTCCGTTCAGTATAATATACTGAGAAAAAATTTAACAATCAAAACTTACGTCGAATTAAAGTTGTCCAAGACGATCGAACCTTTTTTCTCTTCGAGTCTCATTGTTACAGGTTTTCTGAAATAAAAATACAACTTATTACATAAAGTTAAATTAAAATTAATTACAAAATAAATTACCTTTTTACGAAGTTAAATAACGTGTAAGGTCGTTTCAATTATGAAAGAAAAATAGGGAATATGTAAGTATAATATGAAAGTGAGTTCCGATATATATTTAGGATATCCTAAACAAACAATGATTTTACCATAAGTACTCAGTGCCGATAAGAAAAATGCTTATGTACATTTTAAGTTATAACATGCAAAACTGTATTATTATATTTAGTGCTTACAATACATTTTTTTTTTACTTTCAAAAGATTTCTACATACATCGAGACATTTATGTATCAACCCAAAACTGCAATTTCCATCAATTAAAACCCTTCTTTTTTTAAATCTTTGTTTAAAGTAATTTTTCTTTCCAGCCAGTCAGTAATGAAAAAAAATATTTTGATTGTAACAATATATTTTTTATTAATAGCATTTTATAAAAAAATATTTATATTTCGCAATTGCTGGTAACTTATTACAATAACTATATATAAAAATATTCAATACATTAACCGTTTTTAAATACTGCAGTCAAGTTTTGACGCGTTAAAATGATCATAGTTGCACGACACAGGACTTGTAAAGAAAACTAAAAACTAAATACTTGTGCATAATTAGCAATTCCAATAAGTTACTATGAGCTTAAAAACCTTTCATAGTTTTACATGACTGTCATTATCGTTTTGTAACAATATTTATGAGAGATTTGTAAATTCTCAACTATTTCATAATTATTCTTCTCGTTCCCTTACCACACATTCCCTTGGTAATCGAGTCACGTTTACTTTATGCTTGCAAAAAATGTAACGAAACACACTGCTGTACAAAATAAGTTCCTAGATGGCGCTATACATGTCTTTGTATTTTTAATATTATTAACATAATTCGTGACATAAAGTAATTGAAACTATGAGAAGTAAATATAGTGCAAGACTAATGTTTTTAAAATTACAGGTAAATAGACTTTTTGTGAGTTAGAATTAAAATTATATCGTAATTAGAACAAGCATTTAATAAAGAACTTTCATTTTATCATTCAGAAAGAAATCGTTGTATTTCGATCAAGGTTTTAATTTTCTCATAATTAATTGATTGCAATTGAATTGCAAAAAAACACGAGACATTAATTAGTAAATTACACGAGCAAAAAAAGAATCAATAAGATTTTTATTGGATTAACAGCTACAAAGTTAAAAAGATTTATAATTACTTCCAAATATGTCTTTAAAATATGAGCAAAAAACAATGTTCCATTTTATACAAGGCTTATCCAGTATCTTTGTAGCACTGGTACGTCTTGCGATTCTTATAAAACGCATCGTCAAAATAAAGAATTTATGCGGCCCTTTTTTGGATGCGAATTTTTCGAGGCTGGTCCATCATTACAGTTTTTGGCGGGAGACCGGTCGACGATGTCTACGAGCTGATTTCGAAGTTTCGACGCATGCGGGTCGATGCACTTTGAGCTTTGTTGAGAAATCCGTCACTTTTCAAGGCCCACATACAACTGACGTACGAATAAGACTCATGCATTTCACAAGACCAGTCAAAACATTAGCAAGTAAGGTTATTTATGTAAGTAAACAACACGATATGTTATTTAAAGAAACAATATATTACAAATATATTTATATACTATAGAATCGTTTATTTATAGTAACAATTTAGCATTGTTAATTTCTTACAATCAGAACTTTTAAGCAAATCTAATTGAAATGTTTTCTTTTCAGCAGACAAAGAAGTATAATTGTTATGGATTTATTAAAAGTTCTTGATATATACAACTATGTAAGTTAACCTCAAATAATAAAGCGCTCATTAGTCCGTCAGTTTGAAATACGAAATATCACGTAACATATACGTTCAACCTCAAATATCCAGAGCTTCGAAGAACCAACAATTTAAGAGAAATAACAAGGACCTTTATAGCATGTTCATAAAAGGTAAATTAATTGCCAAGCATCGTCAATCTCTCTGAATTCGATAACAAAATTAATCCAGCCTCATACTAATTACATTCCGAGATCGATTGGGACATTTTTAGGTTAATTAAAAATTTCTGACGTAAAAAAGATTTCCCCAAAGTAATTAGTCAGTTGGCTTCGAACTACAATTTTATATGATTTCTCTTAACAAAAAGTTGATGCAATTTCGTACGCGGGAGTATTTATCAAACTCGTCAATCATGATTGACATTTATGAATTGAAGAAAATTACATTCAATATTAAAGGTTTTAAACCATCAATCTGTACATCCCTTTTTGGTAAACATGAGGACCATAATTGGTAGCATATATTTAAAAATTTAAACATTTTCAATACTAGAATCTGAATGTGTAAAAACATTAAATTCCGATTACCTCATTATGTTAAAATACAGTACATTATGCGTTGTATAAATATTGAGGTTATAAAATTAGATGTATACTCAAACATGGTTTTGATGTGAAATTTTCCACAGACTTGTGAAATTGCAAAGTACTCCGTAATCTCAATGTGACAAGCACAAATGCGTAGTATTTCGTATTTCAAAATCACGGATAGAGAATTAACGTTAAGACTTTGTTTTAACATAATCCTTAAAAGCATAATCTGAATCACGCAATTCAAATGTTTTTTTTATTTGTAACACGTTTTTAGGAGTGAGTTTGTATAAAGTAATTTACAAGTATTGTTAATATGACCGTCCGTTTATCTATACTAATATAATAAAGCGTAAACACTCACTTCTTTGTTGCCTAAAATGTCAGCAATTACAGCATATTTTTGAATAATTCTTCTTTTTAATAAAAAGCCCTAAACTTACGTCACGCTTTAGGCTATATATTTTTACGTCATTAAACTTCGGGGGTAAACATTTTAGATAAAACCCATAATGTGGGAAAGAGACCATAAGTTGCTGCCAACATCAAGGAAGCAAGATTGCCGAGGTTTGTCATGTTATGTCATTTTGGCATTTGCTATTGATAATTTGACAAACGTAAACAATAATATAAAATTTTCATAATTTCATGCGGATGAAGCCGCACGGGAATATGGATATTTTGTAAATCATTTGTGTCGAAATATCCAACACTCAATGGAATGTACATATTGAGTTAATGATCGAAACATTTTACGTCCTAAATACTTAAGAATCGTAGTAGCGTATTTTAGTGGTTTTTTAGTTGTTATTGTAATATATGTGTGTCGGAGTTGGGTCTTTCTCCCGACATCATTGCTACCGAGTCTTGGTTTCGTGGGCGTCATTTGGGTGAAGTGCGAGCATTAAACCACTAGAGACACGGATTAACACAATATAATTCGTAATCTACACTTATCACATAGCAAATCAACAACACCGACCGAGC
>NW_013526471.1:784184-862133 GCF_000836215.1 Papilio polytes
AGATAATATTGCGCTATAGGGTCATATCTAAAAATCCGTGAATTTTTTATACTTATTATATTTTACCTTTGTGAAGAAACTCGCTAGAAATCTTGAATTACTTAATCTATTATCGTTGTTTATATTAAAAATGTATGATGTAATAATGATTCTAATTAAAGCGAAGAGTTTCGAACAACACTTCAAGAAGCTCTCGCTAGACAGTTGGATTAAGGGCCCGATTTAAAAGGCGGTAATTTTTGAGACCGCACGAATAGTGAGGAGGGTCCTGTCTCTGCAGCCCTGACCACTGGTTGCTTGAGTCATCGGATTCCGCAGTCGGTGCACTTCTATTTTTCTATATAAAATGTTTTATTTTTTATTTTAAAAAATCAGGTAACAAGTATTATATATTAAAATAAGACATTAAAGATATGAGAACATTCAAATAACAATGTAAATAGTGATGATATTTGAAGATGTTTAGCTCTCGTAAATTACATTTTAAACTAAAATATTCTGTCAGAACAAGTGTACGTATTGTTTTTGCTTCAATTGTTTATTCAAGTGCTCTATAAATGTAAAATACATTAACATGCTAATTAATTTATTTCGATGCGATGAGAAAACAGTTGGAGCATTAATATGGGTTGGTTTTAAAACTTTCATTGTACTAAGATATGAGTTGTGAGTTATGAGTTGTGTGGATTAAATTTTTGCTCCCGGAAATATGAAGAGGTTTAAAACATCTTTGACGTGATATTTGTTAACTAGTGTTGTTCCGTGCACGGTTCGACGCGCTTTTAGCTTTGAACCATCCAATCACTTTTGTTGAGACAAGACGAGGCGGCCTATTTGCTAAGGTTAATGGAACGTGAGAGTTTGTCGCAATACGCGACCGACCATCTCGATTGTCGCATCGTGTGTGGCGATGATTAACTTTTGTCCCATAATCTCTGAGCCACTTTGACTTTGTGGAAGATGTTCTATATTTTATATATCTATATCTCATTATTGATACTATACGATGTAATTATAATTACGACTAGCTGTTGCTCGCGACTTCGCCCGTGGAAAATACAAATATAAAAAAAACGTAGCTTCTTAATGGTAAAAGAAAATTTAATTCGGCAGTAGTTTTTAAGTTATTTCACAAATCTTTTCTATTTATAATATAAGTATAGATGATCGTCGTGTCTAATTTAGAATTTTAATTATTGTTGCTAAAAATTTTGAACTTTTACGCGATTTTATTTACAAAATAAATAAATTACAGCTCTGTAAATTTAATTCATAAACCAATAAACATTTTGCTTTTAGTAATTAAATGTAATTCAATTCAAATTAATACATCATCAATGAATATTCAAATATGCTGCAAATGCCGTAAATAATGAGGGCGCTTGAATTAATGCGATAGTTGTAAAGGACTAGTTTAGTCAAGGTTTGCATTCACTTAGCTTCGCTTAAGGACCTAAGTTAGAAACATTGCGTCACGGAACACTTAAGTATTTCAAGTAACTGGGAGAACATTTGAATCTCAACAAATGTCAAAGAAGAGAATCGGTTACATTTAATAATTCAGTTTGGTTGAAGTTACAATCGATCGTATGTTTTATAAGTTATGTAATTTTGCTCACTTATTGAACTTAGGTAACATAGATTATTAAAAATTCTATAAGTTAAACTCGTGTCAAAATTGTTATGCTACTTAAGTTGATTTTAGTTAATCATTGAATTAAAGTAACTTAAATCTGTTTGATAACTTGAAATATATTATATTGAAATTTCATATATCTTAAAGTTATATAACCGGCATTTGTTAGATCTACTTAGTGCATTTTGCCGCGTTTCCTTCTATACTTAATAAGTAGATAACTTTGTGCACAGCTCGGCATCTAACTTGAAGTCCATGACTTTTTCTTGGCAACTGCAAACTAATCACTAACTTTAAAGGTATGTTCACACAGGTAACAAAATACGTAAACAATATTCAGAGATCCGAACCAAATTAATCTACACTTATATTATAAAGAGAAAAGATTTACATTTTTGTATGTATTGAAATAACTCAAAAACTACGGAACATCGTTAGAAAGGTAATTTATCTGGGAGTAACATAGGCGAATTTTAATTTCATGCGGGCGAAGTCTCGAGAAACATCTAGCTATGTTATAAAATAACGAATGTCATAAACTAACAATATATAATATATAACATACATGGCTATTGCAATGACAAATATAACACAAAAACATAAATAAGTAATTCTTATTAATGTTATCTTTTGAGTTAACATTAGTGCTTACGTTGCTTTTCCTCACGTTTTCGTGCAAAAATGTCAAAACTTTACCTTTTAAATTAGTTTGCATTAAGTTTCTAAGCACACAATAGCAGCTTTACGTAAGTTACTAAACTAAACTACGGAAAGGTAAACCTACTTCACAGTTAACAACAACGTGAAGTTGTAACTCGGATTGTTCGAAACATGACTAACTTATCTGTTCATTGATTCTATTATTATGATTAATTAGCTTTCGCCCGCGACTCCGTCCGCGTCGATTTAAAAAAAAAAAAGAAAAGTGAGTAGCCTATGTGTTCTTCCAGATTATCCTCTACTCTATACCAAATTTCATCGAAATCCGTTCAGCCGTTTAAGCTACAAACTCTTACAAACATCCATCTCATCGTCATCATCATTGTTAGCCATAGGTCGTCCACTGCAGAACGTAGGCCTCACCCATTGATTGCCACAATGCCCGGTCCTGTGCCGCCCGCATCCAGTGCACTCCCGCAACCTTGACCAAACATCTATCTAAACTTTCGCATTTATAATATTAGTACGATATGCAAAAACATTTTTATAATTCAGTCGAGGAAGGATTGCGATTAATGTACTTGCTATAAAGTAGACCAAAGAAAATATGGATGTATAGTGTAAAGTATATATTTTTGAGGTGAATCAAAACTTCGTTTTATCTTGTAAACTGACTATTTTTATGAAGTTTGCACATACAATTTGAATTAGTTAACAAGATGTGTTTCATATGCAATGAGTCCCCGCACCCCTCGCCCCTGCTTCCCGTCTCCCCGCGGTCGCTTTATGCGTTGTTATCAAATATGTGTAGTGTAACAAGGGAGTTAATGCCGTAGTGAGTGTATAAACAGCCGGAAAATGACAAATAATTTTGTCCATCTGAGAGGATTTTGCTGGATTTACTTGCTGCCTCTTTTGTGTTGTAAATGTTTACTGTGAATGCCCCTTTATGTTGTAGGCGCGTTAGTAATGTGTTCACGTAATACCTTGTATTACATGACACGGATATAAATCCTTCTAGCCATCTCAATGTTTAGAATTGATTATCATAATAAAGTCAATACCTTGACATTTAAAATAATCCATCAAAACATTGAAGATTAAGTAAAATGAAACATTGTCAAATACATCTTTATAATTCGTAGGATTAAAAATGTTAAATTAAAACTCAATGATAATTTAATTTATCAATACTGTACAGACAATATCTTTCTCTTTGTTATCTGCAAAAACGAGTTTCAAATACTTCATTAATTTGTTCGATTTCGTAAGACTATACCGTAAGTTTTTACAACCGAAACTTACGTTATGTCATCCCTAGCATTATCTCAAGAAAATCTGAGACAACAATGTTGTTTTGACACGAAATCTCTGCTATGGAAACCAACGTTAATTTATACGAAGCCAATGCAGATAAGACAATTTGGTACAATTAATTTGTGGCGACAACTTTAACATCAGCCACGCAAGAGCGTCGATGGCTCCGGGGTTTAAGCGCTTGACTTGTAATCTACAGTTCCTGGGTTCGAAACCCGCTATTTACTGTTTTTGAATTGCAAAGATATATGTGACGTCAACCAACATGAACTGGGCCATTGGTGGTACGTATAATGAGTTATGAGCTAAAAAAATGTGGATTACGTATATGAGTTTTTTTTACTAAAAAAATGGTTACCAACGAATTACAATAAACATAAGCAAATGTATGGCGATGGGTACGACCCTCGGATAAGAGAATAAAAGATAAAGAAGGAAAGGAACAAAATTAAAAATTATAAATAATTCAACAGAGCATAATTATAACAGGAAGAAAAATGAAGTTGGATTCATTGTTATATGAATAAAGATGTGAAAAGTAATTATACAACGATTGTATTTAAATATTACAGGAAACGATAATTCTGTTAAGGTATTACAGTTTAATTTTATAAAAATCATTAGTCAAGATGTTGGATAACAATAATAAAAATATTTAACTCATTTATATTAGACATACGAGTATAGTAACCATCATTGAATTCTAACTTTAACAATCCCATGTATTTGATTTAGTCTATTGACTAGGTTTTACAGGCGACTCTGTACGCGAAGGATAATCAAAAATGTATCTTCTCGTGCTCTATTGAGTCGTACTGGTAGTACAAACATCAATACGTACATTCTCATTTAAAATATCAGTAAAATACAACCAGAACACTATTTCATTCATAATAAACTAATTTACAATATTACTTAAATATATAATTCAGAGAGTTTCATTGATAATGCACACATATATGCAAATTACAGATGTTAACATAAACGGTTTGCCAATTATCAAGTTTGTATGCCCTTTAATTAATGTCTGTTATTTAGTTCAAATAGCCGTTCAATATATTCATGCTAACTAGATTTGAATATATAGTGGTGCAGAATTCAGCAGCATATATACAGCATATATACACTAATGGCACACAACCTCACTACAATGACCACATAAAAGACAATCCTGGAGTAATTTTATATAAGGTACAGTCGGCGAATCTGGCTGTGCTCAATCTTAAAAGGCTACATTCGTTTGAACATTTTAAACGAGACGTGGAACAAAAATTCATACAACACAGCTTATGTGTCTGTACGAAAAAAAGTCGGTTAGTGATACGCAGGTAGTTTCTTATTATTATTATCTTTTCGTTTACACTACTGAGTGCTATCTAATTATTAAAGGTAGAAGCTGAGTTTGTAGCAATGAACAATTTTCCGCGACTGTACCTGAATGGTGGACTAATTTTAGTCCTTTTGTCCTTTTCACCATTTATGATTAGAAGGTTTTCGTAAAAGTGTATATAACAGAACTATTTTCCTATGTCTAGCCAAGTGTTTAACCGATGTCCGAGATTAGATTGTTTCGTAACATTTTGTCTAATCGATTGCAAGTTGGAATGTCGAATGTTGACAAATTTAATCCTTAAGATATCCGAATGGACTTAGTCCTCAAGTTATCTTTTAATCGAAGTAAATATACTCTCTTACACAATTTATTATCAATTTAAACATTGATTATCTTGTTTAAATGCTATCGAGAATATTTCGCAAATGTTTTTGTTTATTTATAAAATTTCGTTTGCACATCGATGTTTATGATAAGATGTACTCGTGATAAATAAATCGAGGGCGAAATTATTAACAGAGCGTGATGAGTGTACCGTTACAGTTGCCTTTAGATAAAACACAAAACAGGTTTCAACATTAGCTTTTGCTCGCGACTTTGTCCTGAATTAAACAAAATATATGGCAGATGTTATTCAGTCATAATGTAGGTTGTGATAGAATATTTTTTTTAAATCCATTCTCTTTAGACTTTATTTGTAACACTAGTTTTCGTTCGCTATTTCTTTCACGTGGAATTAAAAGCAAACAAAAGAGCGTAGCCTGTGCGTTCTTCCAGACTATTCTCTACGTCTCTGTCAAGTTTCATCGAGATCCGTTCAGCAGTTTAGGCTCCAAACTCTAACAAATATCCATCCATCTAAACTTTCCAATTAATATTATTAGTAAGATGTAAAAATACAAATCTTTCCTTTTATAGATGAAAGCTAACTGAAACCGGAATGCCATATAATGCCGAAATAAAAATAGCGTCAACAGTAAAAATAATGTACCTATTGTTTGTATTAATATACTCGTAATATTTTTAGGGCACAATCTTCCCAGTTTGGAATTCATATAGCACAAACGTACACGGTTTTGTATACATAGTTGTCTAATAATTATATTTATAACGACACGTGTTTAGACTTTGATAGAACATAAATTGATTGGTTTCGACGGAAAACTAACTTGTTTTTATAAAGGATATTCTAAACCAAGAGAAGAGAAAACGTGGCTTGACTGTTCGTAAACAATGAGATTCTTCGAATCATTACACGTGTTGGGAAATACGTATTAATGTGAAATTAGTTAATGTCTAAGAAAATATTAATAAAACACGACTTATCATGATTTATATTGTTAATCAGAAAAAATAATTACTTAAAAAATAAAATTATCGCATACAATTAGTTGAGTGAATACTTAAAGATTAGAAAGACGTTTAGTAGTTAATTTTAGTAGAAAATTGTGTACAAAATGCGACATACATAGTACTAATCGAGGACAACTAAAAAAGTAGAAAACGTGGCCGATAGCATAACAATGTGGAATAAAAATAATAAAAATATTAAAATTAAACCACATAAAAATATCACGTTACACAAAGTTTTTTTTTTAAGAGAAGGGGTCAAATGAGCGGTATGAACACAGAGGTGGTCAACGATGCCCATGGACATCCGCAACACCAGAGGAACTACAGATGCGTTGCCGGTCTTAGAGGAAATTGTAGGCTCGTTTCTTGAACGACCCTAAGTCGTATTGGTTTGGAAATACCGCCGAGGAGGAGGAGTTTACTTGTTTAGTAAAATAACAGCCCGAACCGAGACTATTAAGTGAGCCTTCGAACATAGTTATTCTTAAACGAGGTTTAGGAGAAGTTTTCTTTCCGAGATTCCTATAGTTTAGATTAGACCACAGTGATTAATCACAAAAAAAATCTAGTAACATTAAATTTGCTTCGTATTATACAAAACAACTTGATAATCATGTTAATATTTTAGTCACGTTTCGAGATGAAATACAGACATAAGTGAATACCAGAACGTGCTAAGTCTCGTTATAGTCTTCAGAAATAAAAAAAAAAAACATTGTATATTTCTCTGTAAGACACATTACTTGTAGGTAAATGGAATATGTAAATGTTTAAAAATAAAGTGGAGAAGATAAAAAATGCATGTTCCAAATTAAAGGTATCTACAATTGCAAGTGTCTATGAATAGTGGCCACTATTTCGGCGAAATATTTAGGCCGCTTTCCCAATGTTATAAAAACTATATATTTCCAGTAAGTGAATATCTAAATTCTTTAATATTTGAGTTTACCTGGATCAATATCTCACGGAATATGAACACCTTGACTGCCACGAGAAGCAGACAGACCACCACGGGTAGTCAATACACTATCCGTATTCAATACAGTACGTAGCCAATAGACCACAATACATAGCATCAGAGGGTCAGGTTTCCATCTTGATAAATAAAAAATTATTAAATCGGATCATTATTATGAAGCGGTACTCTACGGAACTAGAGTCGAGTCATTGACCTTCGGATTTTTTGCTAACGTTCGTCGTGACTCACCTGTATGCATTAAAAATTACTAGTATCAGTCGCGTCTTGACTTTACATCGTTTTCTGAATGTTTATGTTAAATATTGGTGAGTTATATTGTAAATCATGTTGAGTATTTTTGCGTTTATAATTAGAAAAGTGACTCTATTTGGAATAGAATTACTGACTAGTAAGTAATCTATGGCCTGATATTCAGTGATCAGTCGTAATACGCATATCATTTGAACAAAATATGTACTTCTAAAAATGGGCTAACGATGTCATTTAATTCGTTATTGCATATTGTCTATCCGTGAGTTGGCTATGTCGGAATTACAGCATTTATACGTATACATACTCGTATATGAAATTGACAACGTTAAAGTGAACGACATAATGGTCATGCATTTCATTATTAGAAAAAAAAAGAAAATTACGTTCACAAGGCTATCTTTTTTATAATGATTTAGCCTCAAACCAGGATATCTGACCCGAGAAGAGTGATGTTGGTGAAATATGAAAATGGTATTAATATTAAAGAATAAACATTATATGACAGCTACAGTACAAAAGAATGTTTAGACAAAATAGACAATTTTTGATATTAGAGCGGCAGTGTTGTCCTAACAATGGACACTTTATCTAGAAACAAAAATGTGAAACCCTTAAAGAACTACGCGTTTATCAACAATATACTATTCGCAGTAGATAGACCAAGAGGCGTCGTTTCGTACGTCAGTCTCGGTTAGAGGAAACCGGTACATTTCACCTACAAACCTCCACTGTTGATGTCTGACGTATGTCTGACTCACCAGCCTTCACTCGAACACTAGCGTACGATGAATGACAATATCGAACACAAACTCTGATTGCTTATGGAATTATACATTTTACGCTTACGAATTGTTTAACGAAAACGGTGATCTAATTACTCAATGAATGACTAGCTGTTGCTCGGGAATTCGTCCATGTGATATATAAAAATATAGCCTATGTTACTCAGCGATAACATGGCTTTCTAATGGTGAAAGAATTTTTGAAATCGGTCTTGTAGTTATTACAATATAAATAAAATCCAAATCTTTATGAATAATTGTTCCTTTACTTTTTTTATATTATAAGGTGGCAAACGAGCAAGCGGCCACCTGAATCCGCTAAACTGGCAATGCGACCGCTGCCAATAGATATCCGCAATAGCGGATTACCTACCCCAATCGACGTAGGAGAACACGCAAATAAAGACGATATTTCACCTTCCTATACGACTCCTGCACCATCAAATCCACGTTTTCACAAGTTTTTTTATAACAATTTCGTTAGATTTATAAGTCCTAACTTTGTAAGTGTAGTGCAAATATCATTTGAATATTATTTCAATAACTTGAGGTTACATGATTAATATTTGAGGTTTAAAAATGAGATGTGTTGTTTTTTGGGTTTTACCTTACTTTGTATACATTATGATTAATATTAAATTTACCTGGTTTAATATAGGAATTGGAATTTAACGAAATGCATAACGTAGTCGAATAGTTGCAAACCACAATGATTTTGTGCTTCTTTGACGTTGGTACGTACGTGTTTTGTTTCCAAAAGGCCTTTAAAGCTGTAAATGGGAAACCCCCTAAGGTTATATTTCCACTAATTGTAATTGAATAAACCACTGTCAAGGACTTTACATTGGCTTGGTATGAATCTATGGATGACGTTAAGTGACTATTTTGGAGACAAATAAATTCCAGCTAACTTGGCTACATTTATTTTATAGATACAAGGTGATTCTAATTATTCAAATACTTCATTAATTCATTTTGAATTTAACCTGAATTTAGACATTTTAACTGATAAAATAGTTGTTATTTTCTAATTTGTTAAGTAGTGTTGTAATTAATTAATTAGTGTTCTCGATCTGAAATTAAATAGACGCTAATCACTAAGTTAGAATTGAATTTTTTTTACAAAATACATGGTAATTGTCTATATCTATACTAATGTTGCAAAGAAAAGATTTGTATTTTTGGATTTATGTATATTTGTTTCACGAAAAAACTACTGAGCGGATTTCAATAATACTTTCACCATTAGAAAAGTTATTTATCTGTGAGTAACATAGGTTGTATTTTGTATTATTTATAAATATCACGCGGATGAAGTCGCTAGCAACAGCTAGTATACAAAATAATTTAACACCCTTTGTAAATAAACTCTGACTGTATGCGACTGAAATAAAATCTTAATAACCATTCAATTGTTTGTCGAGAAGGATTTTTTAATTTAATTATGATATATCAAGTAACAAAGATAAGATTACTTTCCTGTTTTTTTAAATTGAAAACACGCACGTTTATGATTGGTATGCAAGACAATTCTTAACCAAGGATATAGTAAAATAGTACAGTCACTGTTGGCTGGTGAGTAAACATTTTGGTATTATTGTTCTCGAGTCAAATAAGACTTAATCAAAAGGTGAGCGCAACCTTACAACCAAGGTTCAATGCCTACTTTAGACATGACTTCGAGTTTCAAACCTAGCCATGCACAACAAAGAAAACGGATACAATGAATGATTTTATTTAATGTTTTTAAAACTCGTGTTTGTGTACTTCGATTCGATGAGAGAAAATTTTTAATATTTGGCTTTTTTTTATAATAACTATAAGAAGGCAAACGAGCAAACGGCCACCTAAAACCACCGAAATAGAAAGCGACCGCCGCTCATAAACATCAGCAATTGCAGATGCGTTGCCTACCCTTAATTGACGGAGGAGGAGACGCACATAAAGAGGACATTTTCCCCTCCTATGCGTCTCCTCCACCGTCAAATCCACTTTTCCTTCCCATCCTTTCCTCTTAAGAAAAGGGTGGAATGGGAAAGGGGCTACAATTAGGCCTTCGGCACCTCACTCATCAGACGAAACGCGGAATTACTTCACGCCTGTTTTCTGTGTGGTTGTGGTATTGCACTGGTCGAGCCGGCCCTGCAGTGCGAAGATGTTAATGCGGGCTCTACCACTGTATGGAACTTATTTATGAAAAAGTTATGAATTATGTCATTTATATAATATTTCTGTGTTTATTTTATTAACATCAGTGGTTTTATAACGACCTAATACAATAGTAATATACGCGGATAAACCACATAACCTAGCAAACTTCATTGCTATTATATGAAGCGAAATATCGCGTCTCGTTTCTCTTACTGTGACAAAGTACTATCTAAAACAGAGTTTTACTGCGTTTGTGGCTTTTGTATATTAACTATGCAAAAAACTTTCTGCAATTCTTCAGTATAGTGGTAAATACTTAATTTTTTTTATAACAGAATTAAAAATAGTTACGTTATCTAAAGTACTAACAAATGTACATATATTTATAATAATAAACACAATATTAAGTAATCGGTTGTTTAAATAAATCAGTTTCAAAGAAATATATTTGATTTAGTAATTTTAATTATTATAAAAGTCTTATTTATTTAATACTCCAGTTAATCTTATTTGAAAGAAAAATAAAGTACTACTTGAATTACCTACTTAAAGGCCTTACTTAACTGGAAAATTAGTCTTGGAAAAAAAAAACATCAAATAAAGTGTGTTACGGATTATTTAAACTTAATTTCAATCTAATGTTTTTTGAAGATAATTAACTTGTTTAAAAACTTAAAACAGTAACAAAAGAAGTAGTGGACTGAATTTCGAGTAAAAACCAATTATACTTTCTTATAGTTTTTTAGGTTACTAGCTTTTGACGGGATTCATAGTTTTTTGTGTCGGGACATAGGGATCAAAGGCACCTTTGTATTTTGAATTGATTTGTATGATTTTATATTTTTAATAGCTTTACCCGCAATTCCGTCTATATAGAATTAACAAAACAAAAGCGAGTAGCCTATGTGTTCTTCCAGACTATCCTCTTCATCTGTACCAAATTTCGTCGAAATCCGTTCAGCCGTTTAGGCTACAAACTCTAACAAATATCCATCTATCCATCCATCCATCTATCCATCTAAACTTTCGCATTTATAATATTATTATGATGTATGATTTTATTACAATTACCTATTCTCCAAGTGGAGAAGGTAGATGCCCCCTTGCCTTCCACCTAAACTTTCGAATGAATATTATAATACGAAGTATGATTCGTATACTGTTAGGCTCACACTATCTTTGTTTACTATCGCGTGATAAGGCATTGAAAACAAAATTTTTTAATTCAGTATTTAAAAGAAAAAGATTTAAAAGACCTTAGGTTTCATTATGTAAATATTTACGTTACCACTCATGTTCTTTATATAGAATCTGTCGGTGCACCGCGAAACCGGACGCGATGTTTTATTATGTGTTGTAATAAGAAGATAAATGACAAACTTTTTTTAATTAATTCGATTAATAATCGAGTCGTTTATTTATAGAAGTATGACTTTTAAATAACGACTGATCATTAAATCTATATCATATCTTACTTATATTATAAATGCGAAAGTTTAGATGGATGGATGTTTGTTAGCGTTTGTAGCCTAAATGACTGATCAGATCTCTATGAAATTTGGCACCTACGTAGGGGATAGTCTGGAAGAACACATAGGCTACTTTTTATTCCTGGAATAGTTACGGTTCCCGTGAGATTCGTTAATGTAGTTTTTTAATGTTAACTCGATCATTCTGCAACGGTTCAACATATGTTATTGAAATTTGGCACAGATATAAAACAAAGTCTGGAGTACAATGGGATAAGGTTCATCTCCGAGAAATGTCTGGTTCCCGAGAGATACACAGTTTTTTGTTATTTACATAGTTCGTATGTTTTATAATACCACGAGGACGAAGTCGCGGGCAACAGCTAGTCTATACATATAATAAAGTTGAAGTATCTGTTTAAGTAATTACTTCTCAGTACAATCTCAACCGTGATGCATGAACAAGATATAAGAAATATTATTTAGTCTTAAAATAATAAATACTAACTTATATTACGTAGAAGATAGCATATTAGAAATAAAAAGAAAATATGTTTACTTCCTACATTCATCACTTAGCATAATCTATCAGTCTATCAATATTTACCACTAGCTGTCCCCATGCGGCTTCATCCGCATGAAATTATGAAAATTTTATTTTATTGTTTACATTTGTCAAATAATCAATAGCAAATGTCAAAATGACATGACATGACAAACCATAGCAATCTTACTTTCTTGATGTTGGCAGCAACTTATGGTCTCTTTCCCACATTGGGTTTTTATCCAAAATATTTACCCTTAAGTCTAACGGCGTAAAAATATATAGCCTAAAGCATGACGTAAGTGTACGGCTTTTTATTAAAAAAAAGTAATTATTCAAAAATATCCTGTAATTGCTGACATCCTAGGCAACAAAGAAGTGTGTGTTTACTCTTTATTATAATACTATAGATTTTAATTTATGCAGAAAGACAACTAGTATTCTCCAAACCTATATTTAAAAATGACAAAAACGCTTTTATGCAAATAATAAAAACCTTAATTTCTTAAAAATACAATATCCACACGAACATAGTAGCGGGCAACAAGTATTATATCTCGTGAAATAAAGTTTCCACTCATAGTAATAAGTTCAATGTGAGAATCAGACTTTGATAAGATTTATATCGAAATTTCCATATCGCTAACAAGTTAAACACGTCAAGGTCGTTAAGTTACGTAACAGAAGGTTATTTTTAGTCGAGGCATGAATACATATTTACATATGCTAATTTTGTTTATAAACACTTTTACTTATTTACTGACTTTCTCGCTTGACCGATAATTTGTTTAGACAACATGACCTTTTTAGTAACTGTTGTATAAACCTGTTTGTAAATATTCACAATTTCAAAGTTAAAATTACCGGAAAAAATGTGAAAAAATTACATATACCTAAGGTAAACACGTGACAATAGTATTAGTACCTATTGTCACTATGTTATACTTTAAAAATGTCTTATCTAAACATTTAAAAATGTAAATAAAAACGCATAAAAGCATTTTTCTTACAACATTGTTGCAATGCTATGCATTCTAATAAATATCTACTATTTTTTAGTACTAAGTTTTGATGACGAAACTCACAACATTGTATTTCTCTTATCTAATAATATATTAACTTTCGCCCGGGACTCCGTCCGTGTGGAATTAGCAAATACAAAAATGTGTAGCCTATGTGTTCATCCGGACTATCCTCTACGTCTTTACCAAATTTCATCGAGATTCGTTCAGCCGTTTAAGATACAAACTCTAACAAACAACTATCTATCTAAAATTTCGTATTTATAATATTAGCAAGTAAAATAATATTTAATTTTAGATGTAATCTAAACTAATGTTGTAATGAGGAATTTGTTTTTGGATTTTTGTATGTATTGAAATAACACAAAAAACTACTGAACCGATTGCTAAAATTTCTCAAAATTAAAAAGCTAAGTGAGTAACATAGGCTATATTTTTTTATTATTTTTTAATTCCGTGTTGACGAAGTCGCCAGCAACAGTTGGTATTTAATATTTACGTTGATTTTGTAGATGTCGTTATTTATTTTGTTTACGTTTAATTTCAATGTCAAATAAGTGTTAACATATATTTTTAAGATCAGTTCAAACTGTATGAGGTGAAGGCAATAAGTCGTAGGTTTCTGTCTGTCCTTGACTCTTGATATTTCAATTTACATTCACCAGTCGCATATCTTTACAGATAGTAAGTAACCGGACATCTTACTGATTAATTTTTATTAACCGACCTATATTTACATATATATCTATACTAATATAATCTTTACTAATGTAATAAAACTTCAACACCTTTGTTATGTAAGGCCTAATTTTGGTCTCTTTCCCTTTCCACCTTTTTCTTAAGAGGAAAGGATGGGAAGGAAAAGTGGATTCGACGGTGGAGAAGAGGCATAAGAAGGGGAAATGTCCTCTTTATGTGCGTCTCCTTCTTCTTCAATCAAGGGTAGGTAACGCTTCTGCAATTGCGGATGTTTTAGGACAGCGGTCGCTTTCCATTTCGGTGGATTCAGGTGACCGCTTGTTCGTTTGCCACCTTATATTTTATAAAAAAAAGATATCAGCAAACACGGAATGTTTTAATAATTCTTTTTTTAAAATAAAAAGCCCTAAACTTACATACATGTTTGGACTACATATTTTCACGCCATTAAAATTAGGGGTTGAGTATATTGGAAAATATGCTTATGACATTTACAATTGTACGTTTATTCAAAATGAACAATACAATAAAGTTTTTATAATGTCATGCGGATGCCGCACGGGAATAGATACTGTAGTATAGGTACATCGATGCCTTTATAAACAACATTCAGTCGAAACAGCTTCAACTATGTTGAAGTATGAGTTTTATTCTGTTCATTTTCTTTCCCTGACTATTGTACAAGGAAACACATTCCTAGTTTCTTTAAGTTTCTACTTCATATTCTAACTAAATACAATGAAAACCACTTCTAGAAACTATACTATTTGATAAATAGTAATAATATTTTTTTGTTTATAAACATTTACCAGTGTTTACATTGAGAATATCGTCAACAAACAATCGGACAATCCGATCAATGTTCCGTATATACAATCTATTGACATATTTGTTTGTTATCGTTACAAAGCAAACATCTATTGTGATTTAGTACTTAGAGTATGTGACTTCCGATAGATATCTTAGATAGTTATACCAAAAATCTGTACAAAAGAAACCTTTTTATATTATATCGGCTTTTCACCGTTGTTTTATTTTCGACTGAATGGCCAGTGTTTGCCTTGAAGAGGCATTTACAGATTTACCAGGCTTGAAGTGACCGAGCGCAGATAGCGCTTAGCCTAAACCTCGTTTTTAACCGTTGTGTTTGTGATTATGCAATTTATTTACATTTAAAAATACACAGGCAAATGAGTGACAGGAAGAGAGAGAGATGGGAAAAATAACTAAAGAATCTTGTATGGGAATTGTAATAGCACAATACGTACATAAATATTTAACGGCGGCAATCGTTACCTACGAGGAAATGTCGTAATACAACGATCGCTCCAAATGCATTAGCACACGAATATATTCAATTAGAAATGCCCTCCTTTTACACTGAATAGAAACACTGACCAGATTCAATGCTCAGATTTATTTACCATGTTCTCTTAAGGGTGTGATATGATTATGTATTTTATTATTAACTAGCTGTTGCCCGTGACGTCGGCTGAGCGGCATTAAAAACTTACTAAACCGCCTGTCTTTCAAACTCTACATTTGTGCCAAACTTTACTGAGATTAGTGATGCCGTTTTAGAGATACTTAGTAACATAATGTTTATTGCTTTCTAACTTCGTGTTGAATAAAAATGTTGTATTGCAGAGTTTTAAAATCACGTATTTGAATCATCCTTCAGATATTAAAATCGGTGTAGCAATTATAGCAGTTACATTAATAACGGTTATTGTTACATCAACAGTTGTGAGGATAACTGCGTCATAATGAGGCATGCACCGGAACTAATTTGTGATAAGTCAGCTGGTTGTAGCGAACGTGAATACTACGCATGTACAAAATATAACGTACATGTAGTTTTTGCTATTAGAGGTTCAGATTCGATCCCCGTAAACCAATGTGTTGTGGCATTTTTGTGTAGTTACAATAAAGAAGTCGCCATTTTATCCATACTAATATAATAAAGCGTAAACTCACACTACTTTGTGGCGTATGATGTCAGCAATAACAGCATATTTTTGAATAATTCTTTCTTTAATAATAAGCCCTACACTTACGACACGCTTTAGGTTATATATTTTCACGTCATTAAACTTAGGGGGTAAATGTTTTGGACAAAAACCCTACTGTGGGAAAGAGACCATAAGTTGCTGCCAACATCGAAAAAGCAAGGTTTCCATCGTCATGTCATTTTGACATTTGCAATTGATAATTTGACACTTGTAAACAATAAAATTAACATTTTCATAATTTTATGCGGATGAAGATCTAGTTGATAGCTAAGTGACAGTTCAATTATTAAAAAAGATTATAGACTATTTGACATCAGACTGTGACCTTTTTGTTCCATGAAATACGGTAGCGATGGATGAATCCGTGGAGAACTACTTTATAAAATAAGCCTGTTAAACCGGGTTCGTTTCGTCACTTCAGACCAATTACGCCGAAACTAAATGGAACAGAACAATGGGGTAGGACGTCTCTTGAATTGACTGAGCAAAAAACTCGTTATCGTGAGAAATAAGTGGTAAAGGAGGCTTTTGTTTGGTAACGCAACAGAGCATGCATAAATAATTTGTATGATAATTATATAGGTTGTTAAATAAGGCCCTCTACACACTCAGTAGTAATCGAACATTCGAACAATTCAGTAAAAACGATATTTGCATAGAAAAAATTTTAACTGTCAAATCTTACAACTTTAAAAGATATAATTAAGCTAGAAATAAAGAATTATGTTTATAATGTTTTACCATAAACACTTGACACTGGCCCAATCCGCCATAAACAAGAAATAGAATAGAATAATGTTCATTAAAAATTAAAAAGTATGCGATAAAAAAAATAATTTCTACTTTCAACACACAACTATGTTACACACTACTAAACATAAAATCAAATATATAAGCTGGTATGTAAAGGCATTTCAAAATCAAAGCAGTGAAGGAAAAGTGTTTATCTGTCCTATTTAAATTTGTAAATTTCAAGACAACAGTCGCAAGCCGCGCGATTTCCTACAACAAGCGTACGTATTGTTTACCTTATTTTGTATTCTAATTCGTCGTGTTAAAGTTTATTTTATCCATTCAAAGTACACGGACGTAAACTCAAATCTATCACACGAGATCAAATAAATAGGTACTAAGCACAACCTTTCCCAACTTAACCGGTTTACGCCGCGGTCTTTTTGATGTCGGTAGTTATTAATTTAATTTTCTTTATTACCTTTTTTTATTATAAACAGAATTTAAAATTCTGCTTTTACTTTTTACTCTTTTCTTATTATTAATCTAGTTATGTATTAAATAAATAAATTTTAAAACCATTTTAAATAACAAATATAATAATGAAAGTCGTTTTAAAAATACGACATTAATAAATAAAATAAATAGATAAATTAATTAATTTACAACAATTAAAACAGTATACCTTAAATGAATTAATAAATTTTAATACTTACGTAAATAACTTTATAAAAAAAAATCTTGTCACGAACCTAACCGTTCATCACTTTTCACAATTGCGTTAGATGTCGACACTAAATCGCGTACGTCCAATCCGGACGTCTATAGCGTACTGCAGTGGCGTTTTGCAAAACTGCGCTAACGCAGAATCAAGCGAACAAGACCTCAGATGTTGGCCAATCGTGCCGCAACACCGAACACCAAGGTGGCCCGCATTCGCCGCCAAAAGTCACTCTACAAACGTTGCATAGATTCTTTTTGTTTCAGCCTATGTCTGGCACTGATCACAATGGTGCTATTGATGATGTTTGTACAAGTCATAAGTAACCTTTTGTTGACTTCCCAAAAGAAGGAGTTTACCAAATCGGCTGTACACGAGTATACGTATTTCTATGTGTTACTTTATTGTGTTTACATATTGAAAATGAATCTTCTCAGTGTTGTCATTTACAAAACAAATTGTCATCGATATGCTATCTCATTTTTATTACTTTTTTATTACATTTTTTATTGATTTATTCAAAAATAATACGTGACAATGTCATTCCTTGCTGACAGGGTTTTAATGTGTGTTTTTTTTATTTTACAGGTAACAATTATTTTGAAGGAAAACAGTATTCGAATGTTTAAGTTATTATTCACAACAATGATCTTTTGTACAATTTCCTATTTTTTTTTCCGTGATTTAATAAAATCAATTTTAATGCAAAACAACTCAATTTCGAAATATAATTCGATATTACTGGAGAAAATTAAATCGATTTAAGATATTCAGTTACATAATAAATAACAAAAAATAGTTAAATGTATACTAATATTATAAAGAGGAAAGATTTGTATTTTTGTATGTATTGAAATAACTCAAAAATTACTGGGTCGATTTTAAAAATTCTTTAACCGTTAGAAAGGTAATTTATCTGTGAGTAACATAAGCTAAATTTTCACGGTCAAAATCGCGAGCAACAACTAGTTGTAATATAAAAATGTTCTACACAAATAAAATTCGTTTTATACAAGCAGTAATTTTAACATAATAAGATTAAAACAAGTGTTAAAAACTGTGTCAGATTTATTTACCAACAACCTTAAAACACGAAAGATTATTAACAATTTACCTTATCTTATAATTTCAAGATAAGACCGTGTTTTAGTAAAGGAAATGTTTTTATTGAATGAAACAGAAACTTCAAGTTACCTAACAATTTGAAACTTGATTTAACTTATAAATTTTTAATTATCTTATTATTTTTAAATGTTTTTAGTGTTTATTTATTTAGTGGTATATTTACATTTGTGGTTTTCTGTAAAAATAAACTATATCAATCCAAGAATTTATTCTAGATTATTCCGATCACAGAGTGAAATCAAGTATTGAATTCTAGCAAGTATTTTAACACGAAGTGTACGCACATCGTGCGTATTGGTAATCCCGCAATGACCAACCAACAGTGACTCACTGATCCAATGAGAATCTAACTTTAAACTAAAAATATAGTATTATAAACGTCAATATAAAAAAAATATTACACGAGGGGTAAAAGGGTCGTTTATTATTATGTGGTCGAGCTATAGATTGTCCTCGGATCTTAAGGTATCTTAAATATTATACAAATGAAGAATTATAAATAAAAAATGATAACCAAATATTATCGTAATAAAAAATGAATTATTTCAAACCTAATAGTGTCAAAAGAAAATATAAAACACTTAGCAATAAAGCGAGGTCAATTTTTATCAATTACGAATAAAAATAATAACGTACTAAGATAATAATTCTAGTGTGATTTAATAATAATAATAAAAAAAAAACCTTTGCAGAGATTTCTCGTTGTAACATCAGTTGAGACAAGTTCTTACATTTTAATGCAATTTCACAAAGTGCTAGGGATCCCCTGATTTTTCCTGTCCCTTACTGTTCTTTGGATTTTCCTTACAAATGTAGGAAGGCTGTGACTTAACTCAGCGAAGGGAACTGCTTATAAAACAGTCCATAGTTTGTTAGTCTATGTTTTGTTAATGTCGTATCAAAATTTGTTAACAACCTCAGTTCAATTCAGTTTCTTGTCTATGGCACTCTCTTAGCGGATAACAATCTCATCTTGTTTACGACTTGTCAAGAATTTTCTTCGCACTTACATGGAGTCTATCGAGTCGCCAAGTTGTGCCAAATCACCGTAAGTGGCTGAATAGATTTATTAAATACAATTATTTTATCATATTACTGTGTAATAATAAAAAGTAGGTTAAAATACTTAACACTAGACAACTTAATAAAGTAATTACAAGTTATGATATCGCGAGTTAGAACCACTTAATTACTAATTTTCTTATTAAGGCGTCAAAACAAGCTTGTAAAGTCGGATTAATCTAACATTGAGTCAGATTTATCGGAAAAGTTACGAGTTATTTAATTATTATTAATCGAATTTCTAATAAAAATAATTAACTAATTAAGCTATTCGGAATTATAAATATTTTAACAAGCAATGAAATACACACTATACTACACATACATTGTTAGTTATTTACTATCTACTATTACTATTTACTATTGTTAGTTACTATCATACTAATATTATAAATGCGAAAGTTTAAACCAGAGAGTGTTAAGATTGAATGTGGATGGCTACAAAGAAAGAGGAAGACCGAAGAAAGTATGTATGGATTGTGTGAAAAAGGATCTGCTTAAGAAAGGAGTGGATTCAGATATGACGGCTGATAGAGATGTATGGAAGAGTAGCACATACTGTGCCGACCCTCCATAAGGGATAAGAGCAAGTGGATGATGATTATAAATGCGAAAGTTTAGATGGATGGATGGATAAATGTTTGTTAGAGTTTGTAACGTAAAGGGCTGACCGGATTTCGATGAAATTTGGCATATACGTAGAAGATAGTCTGGAAGAACATATGCTACTCACTTTTGTGTTTTTTTAATTCCACGCGGACGGAGTCGCGGGCGAAAGCTAGTCTAGATATGACATGATTTTGCTAGCTTTGAAATAAAGGCGGAAGACGTTGTCTACTTAATCTTAGTTGTGATAGTCGTAAATAAGCGTGAAGGAAAATAGTTTTCCACATATTCAGATTAAGCGATTAAAAATTTAACTTAAATGAAAATCATACCAAAAAGACTGCCTAATTTATAGAAAAAATGTAAAAAGGAATTACTTGACAGAAATTTACTGTGTGACATTTGAAAAACTTGGAATCGTCATAAAAGGTCAAGACAAGCTTAAATACTGGCCGCAGACTTAACTTGAGTCTGCGCCCTAATTAAATAGTGATAACCAGCAATCATTTCGTATCGATATCGATAAAATTTCATCAACAGTGTTAATATTAATCAAAACATTGTACTATTTACTATTTTTTCCCTTTTATTTAGAAAATATTTAACAGTTTTGAGAAGTCTCCCCGCTTTTATAATCAACCTAGGAAATTACTATTTAGGTAAACGAAAATGACCCATTACTAGATCCCTCAACCATAAATTAAATCTCATCATCATCATTCAAAATTTCGAATCAACATTCCACCGCAAAATATTCGCAAAAGTATTCGAGAAAAAATCACAAGCTTGTTGTTAACAATAGAATTGCATATGTTTTAAATTATTCTCATATGTGTTCATGGTACATCACTAGTTACGTACGAAAGAGGTACAAGTTTGTCAGTGACGGCTCCTGCTATTATATTGAATTGTTCAAAGTTCATTGAACTTGAGCGTTGATACATCGGCTGAAGGAGAAAATGCGATTTATTTCAAGTATCAATTCTTATCTTAAGCAGTCTCTAGTTAATCATGTCATGGAAATAGCACAATGATTGTTAACGTAATTAACTAAATCGAGGTTTTTAAAATATTTGTTAAACAAGTTAAGACTCCTCGTACAATATGAAATAAGGCACTCATTACTCACTATGAAATTCTGAGTGCGATAGTTGTTTCTAAAAACCTCTTATACAAATCATTTAAAAACATAAATATCTTTATTTTTGTATGTATTGAAATAACTCAAAAACTACTAGGCCGATTTAAAAAAAATCACCAATCAAAAACTACGCTTTTACTGAATAACATAGGCTTTACTTTTTATTACAACGCGGACAAATTCCCGAGTAACATATAAAATTAGACAAAATCTTAACGAAATTTTCTTACTTTTAGGAATATGTAAAAGTTTTGACTGTAAATGTGTAACAAATACGTTAAATTGTCGAGGAAAAATATTGTGAAAGTATCTGACAGACTTGTTAGTACTAAGCAAATATCCTAAGTAATCGTGTATCAATTTGAGGTACAAGGGGTTTTTCCCCGCGTCCTCGTGACGTCTTCAATATTGAAGGAAGCACTCGAGTTTCATCAGGATAAAAATAGAAATACAAGAAAAATAAGTGAACGTGTTATTTTATTACGTTAATAACCGTGACATTAAGAGCTTATTAATATTAAAAAGCTTTATATTTCATATAATAAATTATTGTTTTAAAATGTGTTAGAATTGAAAAAAAAAATGATTTAAAATTTTTATGTTGTTTATTAAATCGGAAATAAGTTAACAATATTTTAAATGTAGATGACGAAGAATATTTTATTTAATTATTACAGTTAAATTATTAATAGAAATTACACAAAAAAAATGATTTTACCTTATGTAATTCCGGTATATTTCAAAAGAGTTGTCCCACATAACCTAAGCAATCCGGACTTGCATCGAGGGTGAAGACGAAAATTTATTCTATCCGACACTAGCAAGAACCGATACCGACGGATAGGCATTTCGCTGATCGTGTTTTGTATGAAGATGGACTTCAAGGGAAAAATGCCGTCACAACGCAACACGCTCACTTCTATTTTTTATTGTAAACAAATTTTTATTGTCGTGAAAGTGGCTATAGTTATCTTTATAACGAAATTCTTTTAGACCGCAATTAAAACATAAATGCTAAGGTCATTTATTAATAAAAGCAAAACTATCGACACATCACGCAATCTTTTTTTGATATCGTTTAATTTTAAAAGGAAATGGCAGTTACGATCGAAACATTTTTACAAAACATACTTTACCATAAAAATACTATATTTTTCGGATTAACACTGTTTCGTGGTCTCAGATTTATGGAGAGAAAAAGGAGATATAACACGTGTACAATCGCAGAAATTCGCGGTGATTCAATTACAGAAAAATTGTCTTGTTCCTCACACATAAACAACAAGGTAGCATAGAGTTGGGCAAACGGGATTATAATAACAAAATCAATGTTCATTTAAAATCTACGTCACATTCTAAAGTCAAGACTGCAGCTTTAAAGTTAGATCACTGCTAAGTTCCGTGATTGTACATGCATTTTGGGAGTTGTAACCCATAGACTATTACAACTGCTTTAATGTTTATCGTATCCATTCTAAAGCATATTCACAGTATATCATTCACATTATCTGGTAAAATTAACATATTAATCAGTCTGGCAAATGTCTATTAAAATGACATTAACTCGTTTGATATTTTATTAGCTGGTCATTTATATTTTTTAATTCTGTATTCAACAATTACTCTTTGTCCTTTTATAACAGTTCTTTACTGTATTAAATCAAAGCTTCATTTAGTTTATAATCAAATTGAAGTTGATAAATATAAGTTTATATCTAATAGCACCTGCATTGATTTTAAACAGTAATATTTTTTCTTCCTTTTCCGAGAAATAAATGAAAATTAACCAATAAACATTCGATCTGGTTCGAGTACTATGCGATACTTCCCCTCCCTTTGTAACTCACCGGTTTTCCCTGCTTTTAAGCATCTGTGTTTATTTGGAATATCTTAAAAGTATCTTAAGAATTTACAAGCGTTATATTGTAATTTTCTCATATTGTCATTCAATTACGTTAGATAGAATAGACTTAACTTATGGAATAAAATGTTTTTTTTTTCATTATTAATGACAGTGTCAAAAATAGAATCAAATTACAAATTTTGTTTAATGTTAGAAGAAAAAAATTGTAAATTATAAATAACCTGCATTGCTTTTATCGTTTCTTTTGTTACTTGAGGCGATATTATCCAGACTAGACGTTCCATTAAGATTCTAAATATAGCAATTTATGTTTACTTTAAATGACTATTTGTGTCGATATCAATTAAGTTATAACGATTTTATCTCTGTTATTTCTGATACCACAAATGTCATGATGTTAATAACATTCACAATACATTGTGTTGAAACAAATACTTAAGTGTCAAAGCAAATGTCAGTTATTGTTAATATAAAACAAAATAAACCGAGCGTATTAACGTAAAGTTAAAAACTGCATTTTTTAATTTTGAATGCTTTGTAATCTGTAATGTTTAGGACAAATTTTAAGAGAAGAAATATACGTTTTGGGACTCCGAAAAATAATGTGTTTCATTGGTAGTTACTATGATTGTATTTCCGTATTTATAACTGAAACGTTTTAGAATTTGATTCTTTCCCAAAGTATTGTAAGCAATCTTATTAATATTATACTACTGAAAAGAACATTTTAACAAATCTTCGTATAACAGATCTCAAATATAAAGGTCTGAACCCTATAGTAATAATACAAAGAAACGCCTACGCGGAATCGATACTATAGACCGATAAGTATATCTGACCCGGGAGGCTGACAAACTAAATTATGACAGGTCTCTAGCGCCCCCTGTCAACATCAATAAGTATGACAAGTTCCCATTGGTCACTCAACTGTAAAAATTGGATTAATATTCTGTTGGAAATTACAGCTTTTGTTTTGATCCAAATTAAAAGGGCTCAAAATTATTTAAAAGTAATTCTAATTCAATTTAAATTTTCATCGTCACTATCAACTGCGATTGTTAGCGTCAAGATGGCGGAAATCAAGGCATAAAATATTACGTCTTATAGCCTGTCCATTTATAAAAGTCAATGCTTTTGGTTCTGCAGTGCGTTTTTAGTTTTATGTAATCAATGCTCATGTATTATTATATATTTTCTGACAGAACTAAAGACGATAGCAACGCCTTTCTCAAATGGCCAATATCCTTGTCTGACTATAAGTGGACGTGAAATGCGAAGGCAGCCGTATTTGACACATATAGAAATATTCAATGTCAATCCAATACATGGCAATTGTTATTGATTGTGCCCGAAATCGACGAGACGGACCATTTATTTTCTGATTGTTAGATACGAAAATAGAAACGACTTTTAATTTAAATCTTAATAAATATTTAGCTAAAAGGTCGTGTAAGATTTTATTTGCTGAATTTATTTTTACTCACTTTTTATCTATCGCCTAATATAAAGATAACATCAAAATTAAATTAATTTCATTAATAATTTATTGGCCTTATTTGGCTAATAGATTCAACATGGCCGTGGATCGTTTTCAATTACGAAGATTTTGATGAAAAATTAAAATTATTCTTTTTGTTTTTAATTCCAAGCTTATTTTTCCTTGTTTTACGTTTTCAGGTAAACGAAATATTATTTTTCTTGCCCCTTAGTGATGATGAAGCTTACAGAGTATTTAACAGAAAGGATCAGGCGTTATTATCTGTTGACCTATATACTTAAGTGTAGAATTCTATGTCATGTCCGTAGGCGTCATTAGCCGATGATCTACGTCTAGAGGGACCAACCATTATTATGGCCTCATCCAAAGCAGTTTTTAAATCTTCTTGAGTTTTTTAAATTCCCTGCCAACGCAGCATTCTCTCGCAGCTGCTACCTACTGCCCCTGGCGACATCCATAACTATGTGAGTTGTATCATAATTCTAAAATCAAAGCGTAATAGATGCAAATTTCATAGAACTCGATAATCTACCGGAGTTGGTGTCAATCAAATGATTCACTGAACATAATTAATGCGAGCTTAACTGCATTGACGTAGATATTACGGGATTGGATAAAAGTAGGAATTAATATCTAATGGGATTTTAAGTGTCCAACAATAATAGAACGCTTAGTTTGAATAATGGCAATATATGTTTTAATGTTTACTTTTAGTTAATAGCTGTGTAGTAAACGCAATAAAATCTAAAAGACAAGCATGTGAGTATTACTGTAAGGTCTTCATTACTACAAAGAGAAGAGATTTCTAAGATTTTATATCATCATCATCATCATCATCATCATCATCATCATCACCAGCCCACTATATGTCCCCACCGAGGGGCTCGGAGCCTACCCTAATACGGGGTGACTAGGCCATAGTCAATTTAAGATTTTATATACGTGTTTGTATTTATTTTTAAAACTACATAATGTAGGCTTATTATTGAAAAAAATCTGATCAAGTTATATTATTAATACAATGAATTATTAATGAGGAAACGCGATTCGCTTACTCTTGCTAGAGAAACGATAATTTTTCTGCGCGTAATAAATTCAAAATATCCAGTCTTCGTTCAGTTTAAAGGCCAATTCCACTTTAATAAATTTATATAGGCGTAAATTAATTGTATTGTTAACTTTTTTTATATTTACAATAAGAGTAGAAAAATCTTCCATCCATCCAAACTTTTGGATTCACATTATTTGCATAATTGACGTGGTAAATATAGTTTAAAATATTACCTGTGAGTTTAGTCGTTCATTTGGAAAATGTCGAATAATTAACTACGAAAATATTTGAACGAAAGTCAACAAACAGTGTTTCAAATTGTCGATGCTAAATATTATCGCCAACGATTTCACTTGTTGGTTTCGCTTTACGCAATTTGTCATGTAATTTTGTGATTCAGTAGCATTGATGGTACTTATCCAATCTTTGAAAGTTTGAATTGATAATTTGATCTCATCATTTTAAATCCAATTAGATTTTTTTATATTCTAAAGTGGCGAACGAGCAAGCAGCCTTATAATATAAAAAAAATCTAACGCTAATCTGCCGAAATGCCGAAGCGACTTCTGCCAATAGTCGACGGCAATTGCAGATGCCTACCCTTATTCGAAGGAGGAGATACACATAACGGATAATTCCCCTTTTTTGCATCTCCTACGTCATCAAAACTACTTTCCTTCCTTTTCTGTCAAGAAAAGAGTGTAAAGGAAAAGGGACTAAAATTGGGTCTCCGGTTCCACACTCATTAGACGAAATGCGGAATTACTCCCATTTCACGTCTGTCAGATGTATTTAAATTATAGACAAATTATTCGCAAAGTTACTTATTTTATAAGTATTGTCTATGTTTTGATCCATAAAGCCAAATAATATTATTATGGATGTCGGATTTCGTGAATATCTTTTTTTTTTTTACACGCATAGTATCGAAATTTATTTACATCCTACGTGAGCTAATTTATTTTATTGAAATATTCCGAGATTTTTACCCAAGGTCCATTTAGATTCATCATCTTAAGTACAGTGAACTCTGAATTATGTATATTAAAATATACTTAAGGTTGTGACTATGAGCCTTGGTTTTGGTAAACACTATGTGAATCCAAATTTCATCTCTTTATTATCCCTTAAGTTTAATTTAAGGAACTATCGTTTCTATTTTGTTTGACATAAGAATTATTATTGCGTTGCATGTAACGGATCATAATGGCACATGTCATGCTCAGGTCGCGTGAAGTGTGAAGGTTCTGTTGCCTGCCATGACATAGTTTTCGGCCTTTAAACCCGTGTTAATCCAATTATCCATACATTACATACATATTTTTATAAATATTATGTTTTCTGTAGCTTCATCTTCAGCATATTGGCAAAACAAAAAATTACAAGTATCCTATTTAAATTTTGACGTAGCGGACGCCCCCCTAATATATAACGCACAACCAAAGACGTACAATTTAAGCGAAACAAAGGTATTATTGATGGAAAAAAATACCATAATCACAATAAAATTCTCGGCCAATAAGCGAATAAATTAGATAAAGGGTTGGTTAATAACATGAAAGTTTCCATAATATTTAATCCAATGTTATATTCTCGTAAAATTTTACACAACGGTTTCCGCTAGGCGTAATTTTGACATAGCAGATTGTCAAATACTCACACGAATAGCTAGTCTTTCATGGTTTTGATTGATTACTGAAACCTTAAAGTTTATTTTGCAAACAATGTTATCAATATTGTGATAAATTTACTGCAACATAAACGAGTAAGATTACATAAAGAATTTATAAAGTTCCGAGCATTCCTTGCAGATAAAAATATTGCCATAGACTTAATATTTTTTTAGGCTATTTAAGTTGAATTTGGGTTTAGAATGAAGAGATAATCAAATTAAAGTAAGTAAATCAGTTACGTAAATTATTCTAGCGTGGTGAAATGCGCCACTTTTCATAGTTTCTATGTAAAAATCAAACATTGGCGGTTTGTTCATATTTGCGCCTAGTAAATAGTTTTAGCAAAATTCCAAATGAAAATTTTGTGTAAAATAACAATAAGGAAGAAGCGCATTAAAAGTTTCGACAAAGTATTTCGAAAATATTTTAGAAACATGTTAACTGGGCATTTCAGAAGTTTGAGTCGGTTCATTAGAGTTGTTGAAAGTTTTGAGTATTTACAAATTGACTAAAGTTGGAGTAGGTATTTCTTGGAAATGTGGAATGTCGAATGAGTTATTCATGGAAGGGTTAATAAGATATTTCGAATATCGAAAGAAAATGAACAATCGAGCGACTTGAATGATATTGTGACTAAAAGTAAGACTGGGATTTTTAAGGAATTTAATAAAAGAATATACATAGTTACAGTCTAATTCTAAGCTAAGCCTAATTTTCTTAAAAAGTTGGGAAGGAAAAGTGAATTTGACTGTGGAGGAGACGCATAGGAAGGGGAAATGTCCTCTTTATGTGCGTCTCCTCCTCCGTCAATTAAATGTAGGCAACGCATCTGCAATTGCGGATGTTTATGGGCAGCGGTCGCTTTCCATTTCGGTGGACTCAGGTGGCCGATTGCTCGTTTGCCACCTTATAATACATAAAAAAAAAAATTTGTTTTACATTTTAAATAAGTTTAAATTGGAGTGTGCCGTGAAACTAAATTTCAAATTCAAACATTAAAAGTAAATTTATTCGCTAAACAAGCAAATGTAACATACAAAGTTGTTTCGTGCCAACAAAGTTTAGTCATCGCGCACTCGTTCATCTTTCTAGTTGACAGTTTTAGTTGACGAGAAATGTTTTATTACAAAGAAATTCTAATGAATTAGTTACGTTGATACATATGTTAAACGTATGTTAAACATCTTTGTTTTATTGTTCGATTTGCATAGCTTTGTTTTGAAGCGAATCATAATTCAGAAATTCAATTAATCGCATCACCGTCGATTGATGAGAAATTAATATTTCAGTTTCGCAGATGCTTGAAATAAAATAGAAAAAAAATCACACCTTCTTAGCGAAACTTTCTGTCTCAAACAAACACGTTGTGGAATGGTCTGTCATCGGTATTACCAAAGCACAACGATGAGGGTCCAAGGTACAATTTCTTTAAAGGCGGGCAACGCATCTAGTTCCCCTGGTATTGTTCATATCCGTTAATTACCTTGGTGTTCCCGGCGTTTGTATACTCCTTTTCTTATAGAAAAAGGACAGTTTAACTAAACTTTGAGAGAACTGTCCCAGTTACTATTGCATCAGTCCGAAGCGGAATTTAGCCATACTTTAAACTTTATTCTTCTTGTTACATTTTCTATATTAATAAATTAATTCCATATTAATATTCAAATGACGGCAAGCGAATTATTTTCAGCTTAGAGACTGCGTATGCATAAGCCGCCTCAGCGAAATCAATATTCCCGTTACTGAGTGTTTCAGAATTTTGAAAGATTAATGAATAATTAATATAGAACAAGTATCACTCGAAGCTTACCAGCTTTCTGAATTATCTTATTGTGCTGAATATAGATTAAATTTATAACTTTATTAGTTATGCGTGATATATTTTTGTCTTGTTACGTTCTTCTTTTTATATCTTTTTCCGCATAATTAGTACAACAATAACAATAAAATAAGGCAGCTAGAATAGGTTTAAATTATACTTTTAATAAGTAATAATAATCTTACAAGCGGTTAGAATTAATGTGTTTTTTTAGGATTATTTGTAAATTATTACCTGACTACTTTAAAACGAACTTCCTTTGTTAATTCTCAAAGTAGCTAAGTATATATGCTAGTAAAATATCAGAACAGATATCGGAAAATTACGTACAAATGTGTAACGTAGTCAGAAAGAGTAGGTTTAAAAGTTGTTAATTAATTCTGCGCAGACAAATTCGGGGGAAAAAGCTATTTAGAAATAAAACGAAATGCAATCTGTAACCATAATTTTAATTCATTTACACATAATTCATAGCAAAACTATCAGCATGATATGTTATTAACTAGATATGTAACAATTAAAATAAATATCTTTATATTTCAAACCAGCACCAAAAATGCATTATCCTAAAACGATCACATTTTATATAATAATAAAATACATATATTATTTATATCAACAATCATATAAAGCTAAAAACAGATTTAATATTAACAATTAAAAATAAATTTATAACAAATTAAGAAATGTTTTTTTGAATCTTCAAATGACGAAATAAAATATACCTGTACAAAGTATGTACTAAAAATAAATAAAAACCATAAACTTGCGTTTCATAAATTAATAAAGAACTAAATACTTAAAATCTTTATTCTAACTCTAATATTTTTATGAACTTTGAAACAGATTTTATTATAAGCTTTGTATTAAAAGTGGTACAATTTTAAACAGTATGTTTGTAATTATTTTAACACATTTTTTCACAGTGATAAAGCAAATTTAGAGCTCGCGCACAAGTTTGACTGAACAATCGCACAACTCTAAGTCTCGCATTGATTCTTATGATAGAGATGCAGTAGTGTGCCTACTCGATGTTTAGTTGTGCAACTGAACAGTTGTATTCGCTGCGAAACAATCGACAATCGCACAAGTTATGCGATTGCTTAATCAAAGGCGCACCCGTTCATTTGTTTAGACAACCTTTTACGAAAAAAATGCAATTTTCAACATCTAATAAATTAAATTTCATGGATCTTATTTCAAAGAGCTCTATCGTTGTTCACGGAAACATGTTTATTATGGTTTCGCGTTCCAACTAAAACAATGTTATGCTGAGTTTTAAATACTCAAGTTTCGCTTCTAGATTTGTTTACGAGGTAAAGAAGGGATAAATTTATTCCCTTTCTTTAATATTTCTGTATCAATTAATCTCATTTTAACATAAATAAATTTTGATACATAAATTATAAATTGACTAATATAACAATTTAAATATAATCTATTATTCCTATTTAACAGATTGTGCTACTTATATGAAAATCATTAAAGTTTTCAGTTTGTACAAACATTTTTATGTGCGATATTTACAATGTCTTAGAGAAAACAATATTAATAACATTTTAAAATGACATTAAAATAAACCGATAGTAACTTTAACTGACGCTTTTCTCTCACTCTAATCGAGTCATTTCTAAATTAAATCGAGTAAAAATAATTTTGTGCGTATATTTTAAAAGCCAAAGATATTTAAGAAATATAGACTAGGCATAGTGTACAAAATGTTTTCACCGGTACATTAGTTGTTATAAAATAAACTAAAAACGTGTAACAAAATAAAATATAAACATTTAAATATTATTTAGTTACATGTATTGGCTTTTTAAATACAACTAATTACCTAGACAGGACAATCAATAGATAGCGTTAGTGAAATTATGTGTAATATTTTAAATGAAGTGTCAAATATGCCTACTCTATATATGTTTAATCTCTTTGTTAAGCCATTGTGCTTACGCTTAAGTTTCTCTCGCCTATGACATATTCTTTTTTACATTTTTAACGTCATCGCCAGGTAAGAAAGGTGTCAAGGATGTGAATTGTTATGAGGTCTTTGTCTTGAGCAGGAGGACGGGCCAGTACATGGTGACGAACAATAGAAAGAGTGCGGGGAACACGACCCGCGACAGCTTGTCTATCTCCCGCCACAGGACGCGCTCCTGACCCGTGTCCGCGTCTAACCAGGCCACCTGCCGATAGTGTACTCTCCACTATATGTTTCTTATTATCAAATGGATGCAACTCAGATAATTGTAAATGGTGTTATGTTCAGGATTAAAGATTGCGTTTTTTTTGTAGTTGTAAAAATTAGTTAATGGGTGAGCAAAATTTAACTTGTTGGAGAAGTTTCAGATTTAAAAATCACTAGTGATTTATAAGCGTAATTTCTTAATTTCTTGACTATCTTTCATCTTATATCGGGTAATTATAGTTCACCACTGAGAGGCTCTCAGCCTACCCTAAGTAAGGGTTGACTAGACTTTAGTCAACCACGCTGGCCTACTACGGGTTGACATGGCATATATCTTTGAATTTCTTCTCTGATATGTGCAGACAACATGATGTTTCCCTTTACCAGAACGTTGGGTAAATTATGAACATATGAAATTCAGAAAACGAAAGTCTCATTAGTATGGTGGGATTCTTACCCAAGATCCGTAGATTATAAGTCAAGTGCTTAAACCCTTGAGCCACCGATGATGATGATGATGATGATGATGATGTTATCGTAAGATATTCAACACTTACTTGTAATATGCTCTGTCGTCGTTCAACCCCCACCAGGTGTGGGGTAGGCGCGGTGGGGGTGGTGTGCAGCGCGGGGGCGGGGGCGGGGGCGGCGGCGGGCGGCGGCGAGGCGGGGGAGGTGAGGTCCACCTTGCGACAGCGCACGCCGCCGCCCTCCCACGCCGCGACTGTCCCGCAAGAACCTTTCTCACCATTCAATCGCTGGAACGATGATAGTAAAATTATTTGCTAAATTGTAAGTTTTGGAATAAGTCTTCTATATCTATATGAATATCTATGTATATAAAAGAAAGTCGTGTTAGTTAGACTATTTAGTTATAACTCAAGAACAGTTTACCGAATATTAGCGAGGAGGACGGACATAGATACGATTTATTTCTATATGTATTTGATTCACGCAAAAACTATTGGGACGATTTTAAAAAATATTTCACCGTTAGAAAGGTAATTTATCTGTGAGTAATATAGGCTATTAAATTTTTTCATTTCTTTGTTATTTTTTAATTCCCCTCGGACGGAGTCGCGGGCATAAGCTACTTACAAATAGAAAAGATTTGTATTTTTGATCTAATTCCTTCACCATTAAAAAGCTGCGTTATCACTGAGTAACATAGTGTACATTTTTTTTAATTTAACATGGATGAAGTGGCGAAAAACAACTAGTTTATTATAAAGTTAGGTATGGGCAATCCCGTAGACATCTGTAAGAAATTCTTACTTAACTTAGTCCAACCATGCCGGGATAAAAGAGAGAGGTTTTTACATATATTTCAATGTTGTAAGGAACGCTCTTGATAAAACTATCATAGTTTAACAAAAAAAAACATACAGACGAATTGAGTACCTCCTTCTTTTGGGAAGTCGGTCAAAAAGCGCTCTTAAGATAATTTAAAACCCATGAGTTATTTGTGTGTGTTAAAAATATCACAGATTTCGTCGTATTTAAAAGCAGTATAACATTTTAATTTGTAAGAAATGACATATATTACATTTAAATTGTTTTTGAATATGATGTTTACAATTATTTACTAAACAGTCTAGGAACAACCTAATAAGATATTTAAATCAACAAGTTTAATCAATTGTGATTATTTAACAAACGAGAGGTAATTTATTAAACATTGAAAAGTAGACGGTATCGTAACTTCGGTTAATTAAGCGAAAATTATTCCAGTTAATCAAAACCGTTACGTAATTATAGAAGTTTACGTAATAAAAATGTATTAAACTAGCTGTTCCTGTGCGACTTCATCCGGATAAAATTATGAAAATTTTATTTTATTGTTTACATGTGTCGAATTATCAATTGCAAATATCAAAATGACGTGACGATGGCAACCTTGCTTCCTTGATGTTGGCAGCAACTGGTCTCTTTTCCCTCATTAGGGTTTTTATCCAAAATATTTACCCCCTAAATTTAATGGCGTGAAAATATATAGCCTAAAGCGCGTAAGTGTAAGGCTTTTTATTAAAAAAAAGGATTACTCAAAAACATGCTGTAATTGCTGACATCTTAGGCAACAAAGTATGTGTTTACGCTTTATTATAATAGTATAGATAGATAAAGTTCAGCACTCTGTTAAACGTAAAGGAAGTATATATGAGGGCGTGGTAGTGCCCCTTGAGTCGAAAAACGAAAAATATTTTTCTAATCCATAGCAGAGCAATTTCTTACTAAGAACTTTGTATTAGATTTTATCAAAATTAAAGTGAAAATATATTACCACTGGTATAATTCTGGGCATCGATTCTTGTGCTTTCGTTTTATTCATCTGATATTGTTTGTCCAATACTTTGACGACCACGAATTCTCCAAGCGCCGCGAATACAAACATCATGCAGCCAGCCATCCATAAATCTAGTGCCTGAATAAATAGATATTAAATTGCTTTGTTTATCTATCAATAATGTTATGACAAATAAATATTATAACTAATTGCTAATTTGATGAAAGTTTTTTACATTGGTAGAGCACGCTTAAACATCTTAACAACACAGAAGACAGCCGTGAAGTGAGAGCAATTCCGCGTTTCGTCTGATGAATGTGGTGCCGGAGGACAGTTTTGGTCCTTTTTACTTTCCACTCTTTTTCTTATGAGAAAAGATGGGAAGGGAAAGTAGATTTGACGGCGGAGGAGACGCATAGGAAGGGGAAATATCCTCTTCATGTGCGTCTCCTCCTCCGTCGGATAAGGGTAGGCAACGCATCCGCTATTGCGAATGTTTATGGGCAGCGGTCGCTTCGCCATTTCGGCGGTTATAGGTGGTCGCTTGCTCGTTTGCCACCTTTATAATAAGAAAAAGAAAGAATTGCTCGCAGTATTAAATAGACACTTATGGACTTTACATCTAAAGAGGCATTGAAAGATAAAGAATTTAAACTTACCTTAACATAAGCAACTGGTGGAATGTCAGCTCTCAAGCCAGTGAACATGGTGACCAATGTCAACATGCAAGTGACGAGCAAAGTCACACGGCCAGGTATAGCGTCCAGGTCTAACCAGAAACTGAACCAAGATAACATAACGACAAGAGACGAAGGCGCAAACGTCTGGATCAAATGATGACCAATTTGTCGTTCAAATCTGAAGTACACAACCAATCTAGAATAGTTTCCTGCAAGAAATGTATTCAATTTCCTTTATTATTTGATTATGGGTAACCTTATTTAATTAAATTGTTTATTAGTATTGCTTTCTTATTAAATATTTTACAGCTAATTGTGTAGGCTCTCAGATTCATAGAAAAACTGTAGTATAAATCACAATTTGTCTAAATTTTAGATTGTATTTAAGATTCTAGGAAGTCATAAAATATATTCTAACTAAATCACTAATTAAACTCAAAAAATGCATGTTTTCGATAACAAAAAGCTCTATTCTGTTAACAGGCTTTTCTACACAAGTATTCGATAAACAAAATCATAAAAGAAGACGGTACCAGGAAATAATTTGTAATTCTTGAAGTTCAACAAAAAGGGTCTTAAGGGTTAACTTGTTCTAACTTGTTTAGGGAGATGCATACTTATAGTTTTTGACGAGTAAATTCTATAGACATATTGAATCTTTCTCACATATCTTTTATACTCACCATCCTTATCGATCATGTATCCATTGGTCTCTTCCAGTCGCAGCGGCTCCCCGATGTGGTACTGCAGCAGTTTGAGCTCCGGGTTGATGGTCACTCCTGCGTCGCTCCAGCGGAAACGAACCTTTTGATTACTATACGAAACTGAAAAATACATTAACTTAATTGTTATTTCATATCTAGCTATCTATACTATTATAATAAAGCGTAAACACACACTTCTTTGTTGCTTAAGATGTCAGCAATTACAGCATATTTTTGAATAATTCTTTTTTAAAAAAGCCCTACACTTACGTCATGCTTTAGGCTATATATTTTCACGCCATTAAACTTGGGGGATAATATTTTAGATAAAAAATCTTAATGTGGGAAAGAGATAAGATGCTGCTAACATCAAGAAAGTAAGATTGCCAAAGTTTGTCATGTCATGTCATTTTGACATTTGCAATTGATAACTTGACACATGTAAACAATGAAATAAAATTTTCATAATTTTACGCGGATGCTGTCGCACGGGAACAGCTAGTTACTTAATACAATAAAACATAAACAAACACTACTTAGTTATATAGGATGTCTTTGAATAATTATTTTTTAATAAAAAGCTCTACACTGACATGAAAAAACCGTCATGTCGGAAACGAACAAAAACTACTAAGTGACAACATGAAGGAAGTAAGGTTGCCATGGGAACGGTAATTGTTATCCAATATCAATGGCTGCCTCTGTCATTTTTGCGTTTAAATGTTGACATTTCACAAATGTAAACAATAAAATAAAGTTTTTAGAATTCCATGCGGATGAAGCGTCACGGGAACGCCTCGATTTTTATAAAGGTCAGTAGCAAATAGCTTTCGTTCAAATGATAATGTTTGCTAATATAGTTCGGTAAAAAACATTTCAAGATGCTCTAAGAAATCTTGCTTTAAAAAATTATCACTATATAGATAAATCAAACAGCCATGTCAAGATACGGTTAGGAAATCTTTATAAAACATGTTTAAAAACGTGGAATTTCAAAAAAATCAGGGAATTCCAATAGGGTAGATACAAACATTTCAGAATGTATCTTTATTAAGCTTAATCTGACGAATAAATTGGCGAATTTGAGGCGACGAGGCATATATTTAGCGTCGATCACGACATGGGGCAGTTTTCAGTAGACGAGGACTTTGAAGTATAACTTTTAAGTATGTTAAAACACGTAATGTTACTAGAATGGATATGCGTATACTCACAGCTCTCTATGTAAATGGGACAGGATTGTATATCCATGGGATAAAGCTGGAACTCCATCTGACAGGCGATGATGGCGTGCATCCTCGCCGCGTAGCGCACCGTCTGGTTTCTATACAACGTCACTGACGAGAACTTGTGAGTTAGCTCCGCTATTTCTGTAAGAGACGTTTAAATTAACAGAATAAAGTAACTAAATGACATTATTGCAAGTGAGTATTGTATCGGAAATTATTTTAAAATTATTTATATATTTTGCTTTAAATAAGGTGAAACTGAAGTGACACAAATTATGAATTGTGTACTTATTGTTGTTCTCATTTACAATGTGATATCATTTATTTGTAAACTTTATGTTATACTTGAATATAAAATTGTTATGTGCAAAGTACAGACATAAAATATTGCATGACACACAAATATGAATAACATGTGATTTAAAACGTAACTTATGAGTGTCATTGAATTTACAAACAAAATAGATTTTTACTTCTTAAAGTAATTTACCAATGACATGTAAGATAAAATTTTTAATAATTCCCTCCCTTAAAGTCTTGGAAATTATAATTAAGGAAGATGTAAGAAGGTTCGTTATATTCATCCGGGATGAACCTAATTATGATCGTAGAATAAGTTATGATAATTTGCGGGCACTAGTTACATATAAATGTGTAGAAAGAAATCTTACGAATATCAACTAAACATCAAAGGAATAACCAATAAAAATAAATGAAATGGATTTTCACGGTCTAGATCTCGAGAGAGTGCCAAGGAGAGTGGTCGCGACCCTCAGGAATGAGGAAACGATCCGGAGAGAGAGAGAGAGAGATCTCGATTATTTAGCTAATCAATTGAATTTAATATTATCACCCTTATTAACGTTTTTTTAATTAAATCTTAGAAGTTGCTTTTTTAATAGATTACACGGATTAAATGCAGACCCTTAATAATTGAACACATTATTGTTCTGTGTGATTGTTAGCTTATTAGTATATAGTATACAAAAATGTGTTACGTTTACTTTGATGTTATTTTAATAGAAAAAGTGAAAAGGTATAAATGATAGTGCGTTTCATTGTGAATAATGCAATATCTCTCAGTTATCGTACCGGCCGAATGAAGACAAAAGTGGCACGCTCCTCCTAAAATTAAAGAGAAAAGTGAGAAGCAAATAAGTACAAGCGAAAGAATTTAAATTTGTCAAGAACATTCCTGATAACTAAAATAACAGTAAAACTACTTTTACGATCACATTCCGTTTCATCAATCCATATTCTAACTTTTTTTTAATTATAAGAAACAATAAAAGCAAAGGCATAGAAAGTAGAGAAGTATCTAAAAATTAAGTTACCGAAAAACCTATTAGTTCCGATTCAAGCAGCTATTTAAGTCAAGGTTATAATGAATTTGGTTCGTTATTAAATATAGAAAAGGCGGAAATTATATCATTCAAAGTTTTAATGGGCGCGCTTCCAAATGAAAGAAGATTGGCGCATAGCAGAAGGGTGACCTTCAAATTTTCGTTGCAGGTGAAATTTCAAAGTTAATGTCGAAACTATGATTCCATTATCATAACCATGCGCTTACGAAGAATTATATTCAGAATTGGGATAAATTCGCTGAACATTGTAAGATACATAGGACTGTTAGCAAATAAGAAAATGAGTATATAATTTTGTTTATTAATTTAATATTAGAAATAGATATTATTCCTTTCAAGGAGCTTATAAATGTCCAAATGAGACCGCAGGGATTAGAGTCCGTCTTGTAAAAGCTTGCCTCTAGGCTACGGAAGATACCAATTTAGATAGGATTTGCCGTTTTACCATATTAGAGATCGGTCCGTCGAAACACTCAAGGAGTTCTCAAGGCATACAAATGAGTATTTTTTATATAAACATCTAAGATATATTCATGAAACTGAATTATTCAAATAAGAGTTTTGATGTATTTGAGACATGTATTACATTTGTTTATGACTACTAAATAATTCTTGGAAAACTTCAAGCTTTAGCCTGCACAGATTTGGGCCGCAAGTTAGGGACATTTACCTGTGACTTTAGAGTTCAAGAAGTAAGGATCTGGATGCCAGAGGTTGTCAAAGAACTCCGGCGGCAGAGTGACGTGGTCATCGCCTTCCTCGAATATATCATCAGGCAGTTGTAGGCGGCTCTCACTCCACGTCTGTCTTATGAACATGTCCACTCTGAAACACATTTTATGGAAATAGTTATTTAATAGTACATTGTTGACATTTCGCTATAATAAGAAAGTCAGTATTAAGTTAGAAGGCATCAGACGATCCTATTGCTATGACTTTAACAGACTTGATTAAACGGGTGTCCATCCACCATGATTTTAGTTTATTTAAAATAGTTATTTTGTTTATTGAAAATAGTGTGTTTACAACCACGGTCCGACTAAGACTTCTGTCTGCGACAATTTAAAATGTTAAGCCAATTTTAATGAGTTCCTCTCAGCTCAGTTGAAATGACATTTTATGTAGTGTTTGAACAATAAAGACATGGCAAAATGTTTGAAAGTTTTATATCTTCAAAATGTTATACCCATCTTCATACTTAATGTTACCATGCGCCATTTACTTTCAATTGTACCTGATATTAAATGTGTATTCGACTATAAAACAGCTCGTTTCATTGTTTATGATATGTGAAAAAGTCCTTGAAATTACTTGGTAGCCAGTATTGTAGATTTCGGTTGCAACGTTTTCATTTAAGTTTCAATACAAGAGATCAACCAACATTTGAAAAGAGATGTTTTCGTTCCCTTCTTTTTTATCGGTTTTTATGTAAAAATCAATCACAATACTAGCCATTTTTTGTTACGATTAGCAACTTTCCATGATTTAAAATTATTCTTTCAAACATTTTTTCCATCACTAGAAGAAAATCTAAGAACAATTTTACTTAGTATTCAAAATTTAATACCGTAATTCACATAAACGTCAGAAACTTGCGAATGAATCCTGTCTTATGATGGTTTAATACATATTTGTTTTAGGTACTGATTATGTCAGCTACTGTCTAAACTAAATATTGACGGGGACTCAACTATGTTTCAATAAAGCTACCTAAAGTATACACAATCATCAAACTTATTTGATGAAGTATTTGTTTAGTGAACTGGGAAAAAATAATTAATGTTGAAACCTATATAAAGGTTGGTTAAATGATTGCGAGATTGCGAGAGAAAAAAGAATGTAGCTGCGATGCTGTATTATTTCGTTTATCTTTTGTTTTCATTCCAATTCCGTAGACTTAAATAGAAATCGCGTACTAAAGTCGTTTATGTTAACTTAAACGTAAAAAAAAGAAAACCACGCTCACTGTTCCATTAATAAATTTTAATTCATGACACTAACTTTATTTAACATGAAACTTTTGCTTTGTTTCAACCTGCTATAACATAATTATTTTCCATTGTCTACTGCGTCATTTTGTTTGACGTCAACTATGACATAAACCCTTAATGTGAAATGTTAAAAAAGTAAACGTTATTATCATAAAAAACATTACTAAGTGACTTTTAATAAGAAAATGGTTCATTTCTCTCCTTTACTTAGACTTTCAACGTAATAACTTTTAGTGATATTTTCATACTTGGCGAGAAAGCGCCTAAAGTATTTATGTTTTTTATTGTAATGCATCTTAAAAGGCAGTTTCTTTTGTTCTAGAACCTTCAGACCTCCATCGTAGATCGTAATTACATTTTTTAACGAAATAATTAAATTTCTCTCGAAGTATACTTAGTACAGTTTCTAACTAATATGCCATGGTAACAGTAAGGTCGTGTGTGGTCTGCAAAAAATATATTTCTATAACTATTTTGTCAAAGACGATACTATGCATAAATGAAGGGTCTTAGCAGTGAAATCCCACTGTAAATTACCTGAAATCCATGTCCTCGACGTTAATAGAGTTGACATCTACAACGTAGATACTAAACTCCACGATAACGGGCTGCCCCTTTCGTGACGGCGGTCTCATCTCTGTAAGAAAGAAGTCTTAACATAAGTTCGTGGTAGTCACAATTTCCGTATATTTAATATATGTATTAGAGTCTAGGACTGGCATTAGGGTAGGCCGAAATTAGGCGACAGCTCGAGGCGCTGGACGGAAAAGGCGCCACAAGTCTGCTGATTCCACAATTTCACATAAAATTGTTAATTGAACACCTCATCCCAACCACAGAGGTTTAAAAAAAGGGGGCAACGTAAAATTCGTCATGAATGTTGTGGTGTGTATGTGGGTATGCCAATAATAATGTACCGTCAGTATTGCTAATAATAAATCAGTCCAGTACCAACCGCCGTTTCATTAACACCCCTACATTACATTGGCGACAAGGATTTTAATTTTAATAGTAAACCCGCAAAGTATTTCGCGAAGAGGACGTGCGTCTCCTCAATAAGACAAGAAGAAGAATATAACAGTAAATACCTTTAACATAATTCTCCGGCAGCACCACTCTCGGCTTCAAAGTATGATTCCTTTTTGACACGACGTCATTACAAAGCCTGAAACAAAATATTTCTCGTTGAATAAATTGGCTTCTTATTAGAATCTGAGTAAATATGTCGTTACCTCAGCCTTCATCCTTATCCTGTCATTAGGACATATTTATAACAGCTCTTTTCGTTTATCTAATATCAAAGGCAGTTCAAATAATTTGAAGTAAAAACGTTATTGAACATATTTCAAACATTTAATATTATAAGTAAACATAGATCTAATAAAAGTTAACAGGTTGTTCCTAATTTAAAACATTCAAGAAAAACAAACTATAATATGTTACTTTACTATTTAGCTTTTCGTAATAATTTAGTTTAAAACAATATGAGACTAATAGTAATTCAACTCTAACAATATTTAAACCACAAACTTATTCATAAACAAGATTAATGGCATGTTTTAGTTTATTCACAATCGTAGACTTAAAGTTTAATCGTATAAATAGCAATTTAAAGTTCAACAATGTTGAAATGAGGGTAATCGCGAAATTTTAAAGGCACGGACTATGACGTCAATGGTAGTTATTTGCTAACATAGCGTGCGCTCATTCAAATAATACTAGCGTTCTTGTGACCTGAAGCACCCGGTCATTGTTGTCTTTAATGCAGCTTAACTCGCGGCTGTAATGCAAAGGGGTAGATACAAAATACCAATGTTCATATATCTGGCTGATGAGACTTGCTGTTTGACAAATAGTTCTGTTAGAAAGTAAAGAAAATTTTCGTAGACGTAAAAAAACCACCAAAAAACACTTTTGCAGTATATAAGATAGCAGACAAATGTCGTAGGACAATTTCGACATTGCCCGTTTGTACTATTTGTACTTCAAGAACACTAAATGTCTGCAATTTTTTTTGACATAAATCCGTATTTTTACGTCAATGAAATAAAAACTCAAAACTAAATCTTTCCTTGAACAGTAAACTGAACAAATAAAACACTTTTTAAGCCGCTTTTCTGCATTTGAGCAAAAACAACAGGCACACATACAGGGTGTATTTTAATTATATTTACTAATGACGTAAGAACTGACCAGGCCAAGGCAACGTCATCGATTGCTATATTACTCGCACGCCATTCTATATTTAGAATTAAAAATATTCCTATTTTATGCCGAATGAGTCTACAATGTATTAAAACTGTACCTCTTGTCTTTTTGACGTTTTGTTTGTAAGCCACATGTAAGACTTTAGGGTATTTTGAAAAATATTGGTACAATTATGGAAAAAAAACAAAAAACAATAACGTCCTATTTAAAAAAAATTGCTGTCATACAAAGAAAAATCTATTACAAAGGCCAGCATGTTTTATTAATACAAGGGGACACGCAAGCTGACACTTGATTGAGTGAACCTTTCTGCACATGATATTTTAATCTTTGACGACAAAGATTAATGCTTATTTTATCTATGGTCGAAATTCGTTTATGCTCGAGTGAACATGTCTTAAAATCTATGGAAAGTGAATCTTGACAACTTTTAAAATATTAATTTCATTTTATCTACAATTTTAGTTTAAGGTAATTGAAACGCTTATTAGTAGGTAAATAATGTTACAAACAAACTTGAGAATTCACCTTCATTATACAAATGCTAATTATTAAGGTAAGCCCACTGGCTAATGTGACAGTGGCCAAGTTCAGCTAATAAATTGACAGTAAGTTCAGTACGCTAGGTCTTATCTTAACAACTGGTGTGACCTTAGCTGATAGCGGCAGGCTGATGCTATCCCCAAGGCCACAGCTACTTCGTTGCTAATGGAAAATAATCACGCTCCAGTACTCGCTTAGGAAACATAACTTTACAGTTTAATAACGGTTTAACAAACATTGTCCGTCGTATAACATTTTAGAAATGTTAATTTGTCTACTTATATCTTGTTATTTTAAAAATGAAATCTAAATGGTTGGATGGATGTTTTTATTACATACTAGTTTTTGCTCGCGACTTCCCAACGTTATAGATAGAATGTTAATAGCTGCTGCTAAACTCTGGTTGCGGAATATTCACCGGAACTTTTGAAAAGGTCCTTTATCGGGTGAAAGAAACGGTGTGAGTTGATTACGGTCGCAGCATTTGACACATCGTCTCGGGATTAATCTCACGTGCTGAGATAAATACCTCTTACAGATCTTAACACGGTTGACCTTTTCTTCCTCCATATATTGACGAAACAAAGGATATCAATTATAGCTAACATTTATAGCAAAAAGGACTCTTTACATAAACGTTTTTGAGGTGATTCGTTAAACTCGTCATAGGCCTATATACTAGCCTTAAAATTAAATGAAAATTTTAACAACCGATCTAAAGACATTATGAATAAAACATTGTATATAATAATCACAAACAATATCAACGAAATCATTTTACTAAATTAAATCTTAAAATTCCAATAAAACAAAAGTAAAACTGCACTATTATTATTTCGTAAAATAAATCACTCAGTTTTTAATTATTATTTTTTAAATCACTATTCATATTTACAAAACGGCGCGAACGTGTGGATGACGTCACGCGTGATGCGTCGCCCGTACCTCGCCGCCCTCGCCTCCTTCTTGACCCCGCCGTGCCTGCGTCGTTTCCCGACTGTCCAGGGCGCCAATGTTTTGACACGGAAAACTTAGTATGCGTCTGACTTCTATTGCGTTTTGTTTGATAAAATCCAAAATCTATTTGAATGCGAATTTGTTAACTTCTTGATATAATTCGTATGTCGTTGCTCTTGTACGATAGTACTATTTGATAAATATTGCTGCCTCTTCTTTATTTGCCGATAAACACAACACACACACTAAAATTTTGGTAAAACTGATTTTTTTGAAATAAGAACGCTGTTACATTGCTTGGTTCATATCTTGAACTTGCACTATCATTCGCGCCTAAATCATGTTTTTTTTTTTAAATACAATTTTGTCTAGTGCTGTCTTGGCTGCCAGTACGTTGTTAAATATCCATCCACAATATTTTCCAACTTAACAAATATAATTTTCATGTTACTATTATTATTAATTACCTATCTTATGAAAAATGTCACTATTTAATACTAGTTATGTTTTCACTTTTAAACTAATGAAAATATATTAACAATTGTTGTCAGCGCCATCTATTATCAATGATTGCCTAACCAAGCAAATAAAAAATGTTTATATTTATACACGAGAAGAATTGAGTTCTATTAATAATTTCAAAACTAAAAACGCTTCTAAGTGAAGTAGTGAAGATTTAATAACATAATAAGATTTTCATTTTAATAACATATAAAACACGATACGAAGATCATACATTTTTTTAAGTTATAGAAAGACAAAAGCAACAATCTGTTAACTGCGAAGTCTATTTGCATTTGAATTCGTCGTATATACCCTTCTTAAGTAACCCATTAAGTTAATAGTATTAAATCTTATTTCAAAGATGTTAAAGTCGTGATTTGTTTAACTATTATTGAAGAAGAAAAGACATAAATCAAATTGACAATAGAAGCAGCTCATTCAAAGTCTGGCTGACATTTCCAAGATAACTCAATTAAAAGTAAAAAGTAAACGTAATGCAATGAATAAATCATATCATACTAATCATACTTCATACTAATATTATAAATGCGAAAGTTTAGATGGATGGATGTTTGTTAGCGTTTGTAGCCTAAACGGCAGAACGGATCTCCATGAAATTTGGCACAGATATAGAGCATAGTCTTGAAGAACTCATAGGCTTCTTTTTATCCTGGGAATAGTTACGGTTCCCGTGGGATTCATTAATTTAGTTTTTTATTGTTCAGTCGATCATTCTGTAACTTCAACATATCTTTTTGAAATTTGCCACAGATATAAAACAAAGTCTGGAGTACACATAAGATAAGGTTCATCCCCGAGAAATGTCTGGTTCCCGAAAGATACGTAGTTTTTTGTTATTTATATAGTTCGTATGTTTTCTAATACCACGCGGACGAAGTCGCGGGCAAGTTAGTGTAAAATAAAGAGAACGATTTAGCCATTACCAGTTTTAAATTACTTTAAAACCAATCTAAACGGAAAGTGCTAAAGGTCAATTTACAATAAAAGTTCGTATTTCAGTGACGATGTACGGCCGATATCATTAATTCCCTTCTTATCGCGATAATTCATTTGTCTTCAGCTCTGACCCTGACCTTAGGTAACACAATGTTAACCTTAGCGGCGGTTAATCGCGCTTTATCTTTGTTAAAATCGACCTTTTAAAGGTAAACCGATATAAAATACTTTAAAAAAGTTCTAGCGGATAAATGCAAAGAATCAATTAAATTTATACGAGCCAATAAATCCGCCAAAGGCTTGAAGTAAACGGTAAGAATAAAGTTTTTACTTTCTCAACTTAAATTCTTTTTCACGTGTTTATTACCTAACTAGTGAATTGCTTTAGCTTCTATTGGGTGGTAAAAATATACGTCTAATATAGAGATCATATTGAGAGATAATTTAGTTCTCTAATGACTAAAGAATCGCCTTGAAGATGGACCCTTAATAGGTTCAAGGTACGTGTCGTCACAGGAATATCATACATTAGTTGAGCCTTGTCTAATTCGTTAATTATTTTTTTATAATTTAGTTGAGTATTAATTTCAGAGTATTACAAACTAGCTGTTGCCCACGACTTCTTTCGCGTTGATTTAACTAAATAGTAAAAACATAGCGTATGTTACTAACTGATAAAGTAGTCTTTTAATGTTGTAAGGATTTTTGAAAGCGGCCTAGTAGTTTTTAAGTTATTTCAATACATACAAAAAAATACAAATCTTTTCTCTTTATAATATAAGTATAGATAAATATATTTTTAACGCATCTGTCCTATTGTAATTCTTAACGTACATTGTGACCGAAATCGTGTCTTAGAATTAATTAACTTATAACATAAAAGCTTCTAACTACTAAAGTTACTTGGACACTTTTCAAGAAAAGCTTCCACGTAACGAAACTTATAACAGAATGATTGTAACATTTAGTTGAAATGTATCTCGACTTTATAAAGTGTAGCATTAAATTGCGTTTGAGAAATTGTGTCAGCTTACAACGTGCTCCTCTTTCTGAACATAAATTCGGTGTAGCAAAAGACAAAATACAATGTACTAAAGCTCAAACAAAATAGAAATAAAATGTATTTTTAGAGTTTCTAGAAGTTTAGTATGTTATCATATTTTACTAATATTAGAAATGCGAAAGTTTACTAGAGTTTGTCGCCTAACCTTAAGTGTCTCGATGAAATATGATTTTAATATTTTTACATAAGTTGTTTAATTTATCCAAAGCGTGATTGTCGATGTAACTCACCATATTAAAAAGAACAACGTTGTTGGCCAAGTCCATGTAATCATCTTCAAGTGTGGACACCGGGTCGAAAACTCGACATTGATTCATCCCAACTTAGTATTCATCTGAAAAGAAAATTATTACATTTTTAGTACAAACATAAATCGGCTAAAGTTTAACAAAACTATAATGAGTGGTGTTTGTATAATTTAAATTAATTACTTCTCTTAAAAAGCAAGTGAATTTCTGGTTTGATGTCCGCAAATTTTAACTAACTTAAGTGAATTGATCCTTAAACTTTGCTTTTATGATTTAATGGGTCCTGTGTTATAGATTTACGAAAGTTTGAACGTCCGTAATTACGACGTCAAAAGTTTGAGAAATTCAGATAATCATTTTAGTATAAATAATAGAACGATAATATTTCATTAACCAAATTAAAATGAAATAAATCATTCGTAATAGAGATTTATTTAAGATGTCTATCAAAATGAATTTTTAATTAAACTATGTATATATAAAAAAGTACCATTGATAAAATCTTCTTCATTTGCTGATAAACACACACAATACTGCAAACATTGATAAAACTGAATTGTCAAAATAAAGACGCAGTTACAATATTTGCTTCACATGTTGCACTCTCCTTCGCGCCTAATTTTTTTTTTTCAATACTATTTTGTCTCTTGTTTCCTTGGCGGCCAGTACGATATTAAATACTCATTCATAATATTTTTGCAACGTAAACAATTATAATTTTTTCATTAACTTCCTTATAAAAACATGTAATATTTAATAAAAATATGCTTTAATTTTATAATAATGAAAATAAATTTACAACTGTAGTCAGCGCCATCTATTGTCAATTATTGCGTAAGCAATTATATCAATCGAATTTTGTAACGATATTCAAAATAAATGTGTAAACAATTTAAATGATGCCACGCCAAATTCCAAATTCAAAATAATGTCTGTCAGACTGTAAGCTTTTAACATTCGTTTTAGTATACATCCGTATGTTTTTTTTATATTATGTTCGAATGTAACCAAAAGTTTAACTTATATAATAGGCATTGGCGATACGCGGCCAAGTCTAATATAATATTAATCGGTACGATCGATTTCAATGAGATCGATACTGAAGGAAACCGACCTACTGACCAATAAAATTGTTTTGACGGAGATTGCAAATATTTACATTGTTATTTCAATGCCTTTTTATCTTCCTCATTACCTCATATTACCTTTGACGTTCGACCCTACTCTAAATTAAGAGTAGCTGGCTTTGGTCAACGACATAATGTTGAAACATTTAAGTACGTTTATCGGAGTTATGATATTTGTCTGAAGAACTTCAGGCAACATCTCGAAAGAATGTTCCTACTAAAGTAAAGTAAGGAATTTTGATATCACATTTTATAATAACTAATACAATGTATCCATTAAGTGCCCATGCCATGCCCATAGACATCCGCAATTGCAGATGCGTTGCCTACCCTTATCCGACAGAGGAGGAGACGCACGTAAAGAGAATGTTTCCCCTTCCTATGCATCGCCTCCACCGTCAAATCCACTTCCCATTCCCATCCTCTCCTTATAAGAAAAGGGTGGTAAAGAGAAAGGGACTTAAATTAGGCCTCCGGCACCACATTCATAAGACGAAACACGGAATTGCTTCTATTTCACGCCTGTCTTCTGTGTGGTCGTGGTATTACACCGGGCGTGCCAGCCCATTCGTGCTAAGATGTTAAAGCGGGCACTACCACTTTTTAAAAAACGAAATTGTGATAAATAAACGATTTTGTGTGATGAATTCTCATGCATACTTAAAAAGTTACATATAAAATGTTAATGCATATTTTGAAAGAATTGTAACAGTTTATAAGATCGGAAGATTGTACTCATTGTTTTTATGAAGTTCGTTTGAAACTTCTCCTGAAACAATGTGTCAAAAACAACAAACGAGTCTCTTGTTTTTATTGTGATTATTTCTCGTTATTGCTTTACCCATGAATGTTTCATAAGCCTAACGACAAACGCTTATTTTTCTTTAGCTCGCGGTTATTTCGTTATTTTGGTGCGCCATTTTGTCGCAATTTTTGTAATTTTCGCATTTGTTTCAGAATCCTACATTAATTAAAAGTTGTTTTTGTAACGCGTAATATCTTACATAATAAATTGGAAACGATACAACGAAGCCTAATAAAAATAAATTAATTGTTGTTCAAGACGGTGTTATTTTGAAGAAACACGCAATTTTATCATCGCGCTGTGATGTTCAGGAATGAAATAGAGGTAAAAACAATCGAAAATCACATTGGTACACGGCGGGATTCGATCCCAAGACCTGTAGATGACAAGTCAAGTGCTGAAACTACTGAGCCACCGACACTCAGGTAAAAACAATGGCCAGTGAGTATTTATGTAACATTTCGCGGCACAGATTATAAACTTGACTATTAAACGATTCTTCATGAGTTCACTCTTTTTATTAATATTTTTTTTAATTTCACACTGACGCAGTCGCGAGCAATGTCAAATAATTGTAAAGTATTCTCGCGGTGCAAACACAAGGAGTTGCGCTCCGCAGCTATAAAACAAACAGTCTACGTGCTTTAATAACTTTCAACGCAAATATAACGAAATGAATAAATTACGTTTTTAATTATTATTGGAACTTTTTAATATCAGATACCGTCTATAGTGCTCGCTCATATGCTTGGTTTTAATCCATGTTTTCTATATCGTTCTTTGTTCGTCATTAAATAATTATTACTATTCAAATTCATAATTTTTAAATATTTTCTAACAAACATCTCATTGTTATTCTTTTAAATATTTCTTTACTTCATATTATTCATTCCTTTACTGTTATCAAACGTTTGTATTGCTTTTGTTCTCAGAAGATATGGTTTTCTTTTCCAAATCTATTCCAATTTAAATAGAATGTAGGTTTTTAGCGTCAAATGATCTATTTATTCTTTTTCATTGTACACGAGACGATAAATTACAACTAAAATGGATGTTATCTCCGCTTCGACATATAAAGCTGTGTACACAAGATCTTAAAGTATTTTTTTATCATTTCTTCTATTACATTTTTTATATAAGAAAGGGGGCAAACGAGCGGCGAGAACAAAGATGTGGTCAACGACGCTCAGGGACATCCGCAACACCAGAGGAACTACAGATGCGTTGCCAGCTTTTGAGGAAATTGTAGGCTCACTTAGTAAAGGAAGCTAAGTCGTACTGGATTCGACGTTTTGTATAGAAAATCAATACATGCGATGGCATGCTATAAGATTTTTTTTATATTATAAGGTGGCAAACGAGCAAGCAGTCATCTGAATCACCTTAATCGATGACCCTTCCTATCCGTCTCCTCAAAACCACTTTTCCATCCCATCCTTTCCTTTTAAGAAAAGGTGGACAGAAAAAGGGACTAAAACCAGGATCCGGCATCATACTTCACACCTGTCTTTGGTGTGGTCGTGGCTTTACACCGAGCGAGCCAATCCATTCGTGCAAAGATGTTAAAGCGGGCTACACCACAGTTATGAGATGCATGTTGTTTTGCTCCAATAATTTTATGATTACATCAGTGAAATCAAAGACAGGTTTAAATGGTATTTAGCCGTTAGGTCTCAATAAATTTATCACCCTTAGGCCGCTAGAATATTCAGACCCTAGATAAGGATAGACATTAATTAATTAGTTATATTAACTAAACTAAGAAATATCTAATGATAAAGTTACGTACAGATGAATCCTTATTAGAATTATTCTAAGAGTGTGCGTACATCTTTGGCTCACAACTGTTTAGCCGCTTTCATTACTACTCGATTTTTAGTTATGCAATTAAACAGAACAGAATTGGCTGCAAAACAATCGACAATCGGCAATCCTACAACGAATTTGAGATAGTTTAGTCAAAGATGCGCCTGCTATTAAGATTCTTTTTTTAAATTACGACTGTCTTATGTTTGTAAAAAAAAAAAAAGAAGAACAATAACTATCAAATGTAAATAGTCGAGAAAGTTTGTTTATTTAATAATTCTAACCTCTGACGTCTTTGCGCCATGCGACATGATAGCACGAAGGGCACATCATGCGACATGACATGCAATTGACGTACATATATAAAATATTGTCCGGTATACTGTTTGAAACTATTAAAAAATTAATAACCATGTGATGGTAAAATTCGTGTAAAATTTAAGACAACATTTTAACGCGTATTCAGGCAATATGTCCGTATTTTAGTTACAAACTACGTTTAAAGTTTAACGACGGCCTCAATTTGATTGGACAATCACAATTCAGTAATTATTTTACAAAATTCAAAGGCTAACAATTAACATTTACAAAATACAATTAAATTCAATATACAATTTATTAAAATGATTCTTCAAAAGATAGTTAAAATTATTTTAAAGTCGATAACAGATGACGAAACAAAGGCATAAACCACAAAACTAATTTAGGAAATTTGTAATTTCAAGGAACGGTTCAGAAGTTGTTCTTAGGTTTCCTGAAGAAGGCTTAACGATAGCTTTAATTAAAAGGAACTCTCTGAAGGCTTTCTTTCATATCAAATATTTTATTGTACGACGGCAAAGAAATAAAATTAATTACATTTTACGTAAGAAAAAATTATACATTTAAAATTGTTGTTTAAATAATAGAGAAATAAACAAAAGTATGAAAATCATATATCCAAATATCAAATAATCAGAAGTTTCTTGTCAATCTTTTTATTACTAATCTACTGTCCTTGAATTTGTTTGTTTTGTAACATAATTTTACACTTACAATTTCAATGTGAACACAGCTTTATAAAAATATCTTTAACTTACTAAAATGTTTCTTGTATTACTATGGTTTCTTGTAGCTACAAAAATGCTAAAGAATTTTCACAAAGGATTTAATAAATTGAGTTTCTGTGTAGGTTTAAAGAACAATAAACGAAATAACTGTTCCTTGACCGACTTAACATTTAATATATTTGTATTGACTAAGAAATGATTGAATTTTATGTTACGCGAAGAAATGTAAATCTTTGTTATTGAATTTGACAATCGTTTTTGCTTATAAATTACTTGATTTATCGTTTTGTAGCGAATCCATTTTAATACTATAAAAAATTATCAAGAAAAAACCTCTGAAAATATGTAAAAATTTATATGATCTGCAAGTATGTACAAAGTCCCAATTAAAGGGAATCTGAATTCCCGGCGGCCTCCGGATTTCTGATCAGATTTCATCGGGTTTTTTCACTAAGGGATTACTATCTCGAATATATTCGCTCCAATATTCATAGAAAACACGTATTTTAAACGGTATATTATATGTTTCAAGTTACTCAGACATCTGCAGTAAAAAAACGATTGTGACAAAAAAGTAAACCTTAAATTTAAAGGAAAATATGAAATTGCTAACGCATAAAAATCTACATCTTTTAAGAGAAAATAATATATATTAAATTATACAAATTATAATACAATAGCAATTCTGTATTTTTGTATGAATCGTAACACGATAATTGGGACTATATTAACAGTTATTAGACGAGGAAGTGGATTTTTCCGTAAACCAACAGATTCAATCGTTCATGTGTTCATAACTCATTCTCCACTTGAAGCCACTTTATGTGTAACGACACGATTATCGTTCCGGACGTATGTCCATTCCACCGGGAAACAGCGTAAGCCATGTATAATCGACACCGTTTGCAACTATGGAATTACTCGGACATATATGAAATGCAAAGTTTACGTTTACATGATATAGTTATGTTGTTTGTTTTGACTTCAACAATAATAAATCAGTAAACAACTTTGTTCAAGTACATAGAGTTTTGATTCATAAATAATGGGCGGAATAGACCTTTGAGTATAACAGACGAGGGATACTTAGCTACTCTTAAAAATATTTTTAAAATAGAAAAGCAGAGCGAGTCACGAATAGAACGTTTAGAAGATGTTCATCATCATCAGCTCACTATATGTCCTGACCGAGGGGCTCGGAGCCTACCCTAAATAAAGAGTGACTAGGCCATAGTCAACCAAACTGGCCCAGTGCGGGTTGGTTGACTTCACACATATCTTTGAATTTCTTCGCCGATATATGCAGGTTGCATCACGATGTTTTCCTTCACCGTAAGAACGTCGGGTAAATTATGTACATAGGAAAATTTGAAAAATCGAAAATCACATTGGTATATGTCGAGTTTCGAACCCAAGACCTGTAGATTACAAGTCAAGAGCTTAAACCACTGAGTCACCGACGCTCAGAAAATATTAAGGAGTATGAATGAAGATATAAGAAAATGTATCCTTATCATATTTGTGTATTAAGTAAATTAGACACTATGGGAATATAGTTGATTTATTTGTAAATCTAATAACTGCCATACACGGCCCTGAGGTTACTCGAGCTTCACGTGATCGCTGACGACAGTACGAAAACCCGTCATAAACATAATACAGTGTTAGATCCGCAAATAACTTTGATGGTATTTTTTTCCAAATAAACTGAATATCTCTCCATTTCATCTAAGCCAAGATAAATAAATTGTGCAAACATTAAATTATAACAGTTTTATCATTTGTTTAGCATTTAAACATGTTAAATATTAACTAAGTGTCGCTCGCGACTTCGTCCGCCTATAAGTAAAAAAATAATAAACAATACAGCCTATGCTACTCACAGAAAAAAATATCTTTTTAACGGTGAAAGAATTTTTAAGATCGGCCTAGTAGTTTTTTTTTATTTATTTCAATACATACAAAAATACAAATCTTTCCTCTTTGTAATATTAGTATGGATGTGATTTGCTAATATCTGAATATTTAGTGTAATGTGTCACTGCCTTTATTTAAATACGTAGTAGGGGCTTGATAATATTTAATTTGTTACTGTATACTTTAACCGCTATATAGTTAAAAGAAATTGAATTATTTCAACCCTTTTACTAACTCGCCCTTAAGCCAACATTATAACCTCATTAAACATGAGATATGCAAATTAACGTCGACCTTCACCTACATGTCGATACAAAATTGAACTGACCCTTAATAAGTGGACATTCAACGCAATCATAGACGAGAAGATAATGCGTTATTGCTAACTGATTTTTCACCTCAAGATCCTTATGCTTAAAGTGAACTCAAGTTCCTTGCTTTCATTCAGGTTCTAATAAAAACGTCGAGGTACTTACATTTTATTTTTAGTCCGAAATAAAACCAAGACACTTTAAGGATACTATAACTAAATGTTTCCGTACGGCTTCATCCGCATGAAATTATGAAAATTTTATTTCATTGTTTACATTTGTTAAATTATCAATACCAAATGACAAAATGACATGACATGACAAACCTTGGCAGTCTTGCTTTCTTTATGTGGGCAGCAACTTGTGGTCTGTTTCCCGCATTAGGGTTTTTATCCAAAACATTTACTCCCTAAGTTTAATAGCGTGAAAATATGTAGCCTAAAGCGTAACGTAATTGTAGGGCTTTTCATTAAAAAGAGAATTATTAAAAAATATGCTGTAATTGCTGACATCTTAGGCAACAAAGAAGTGTGTGTTTACGCTTTATTATAATAGCATAGAAGTACTCGTATATATTAAAACTACTTTTTTAGCAAAGCGCTTAAAAAGTGAAAGTTATGAAACGTACACGACAAAAATATTGATCGCATGGCTTTGGAAGTTCATTGTTTCATTTGAAACAATTTTTCCACGAAATCAACGTGCTCACTTCTCTACATAAAATTTTATTGATCAAATATAATATTATCAAATGTTAGCAAAATTGATTCTGAAATAAAACAACATATATTTTAAATAAAAGTTTGTAAACATTATTCTAATAGAAACAAAAATGGGCGGAATTAGATAAACTTTGTATTTACTGAATTTGTTATAAATGTAATTGATTGGAAAAATAATACTAAATAAATGTCGGAATTACTCAATTATCAATGTATCAAATAGCGTCGGAAGACTGAATACAAGACCTAATATTTGTACCAATTTACAGAATTTCTTTTACATACGGTACACGTGTACATAAGTTCATCGAAGGAAAAACATCTAGTTAATATTATTTACAAATTTTCTAAGAAATAGAGAAGGGGTACAGATACAAAATATGTCAAGTGAACAATTTTCCATAAAACTTATCTTGAAAAAAATACTTTTTTGATTTTCTAAATAAAATATGGTTATATTAAATAAAAAATTGAACCTCTCTACCTTTCGAACATGTTCAATCCTCTACGTCACATATTATCCGCGGCTTATGTATTAATTAATAACCAAAATCACGCACAAACAAAAGCTATCGTAGCACTTTTTGTTATATTAGCAGTGGTAGGCGCGAATAGGTCGGGCCCCGCGGTAGTTTTAACTGAAAAGTCGCCGTCGAGCGCGGCTTGCGTGTTTAGTTCCAGACACCCACCGACCGCCGAGGCAGTGGTACTAAACATTTTTTTCATATTTGATAATCAATTATCGTTGACATCTGCGTGTTGGCCTTTTAAATTAATTTCCCTGTTGGGTGCTAAACAAAATTAGAATTGAAATAATTTAAGGAAGCGTCTTGTTGGCATGAAAAATTACAATCTTATTTGTTACATTTATCGCCGTTGCTAAGGTGCAGGAATATTTATTCTTGTTGAATTAATTTTTGGTAAATGCTATTAATGATGATTGATGTAAAAAAGGCGCTTTACCTTATTTCTTTTAACGTTTAGAAAAATAGCAAGAAGATGTTAAATCAAAGAGTTAATAAATAAAAATGTATTTGGTCGTTATACTTGTCACCCGACAGAATTCCGAGGATAAAATTTAACGTAAACCCGAACGACTGAATGGATTTTGATGCGTAAGATGTAAATCGGTTTTCATTCTTTTAATCTCATAGTGATAATTACTCCAGGTTTTAATGTTTTAATTAACAAATAGTAACTCAAAAGAGTACTTCGTAGCAATGACCAGACGCCGTCTGGCCTGATATTTCTTTCCTAGCACCTCCTAAACATCTTTGACAGAGCGCACAGATTAAATTTATAATACAGGCTTTGATTTATCACTAGTCAAATTAATTAGAGTTTAAAATTAGAATAATTCTCTATACTAATTTATCTGGCAATAAGAATGTAATTTATTATCTTAATAGAACATTCATTTTCTGAACGAATTACACTCCAGTTACTCCGAAATTCAACTTGGGTACAATTTTTCGGTTCGAAAGTTTCGAGTTAAAGTATAAGAAAGTTTATGATTTATAATTTTATAGACTTATATAGAGTTGGGATTTCTCAAGGAAACTTTTTAAACGTTTGGCAATTAAGGTTTTTAACAAGAAAATTTAATTTAAAGTAACTTCTTAAATATTATTTGGATGATTTTCACAAACATCTGAAACAGTGATATCTAAATTGATATAAATTTGTATATAAAAATATTTACAATTCCTATAATTGTCAAAAGTCATGTAACAGTCCCCAAAAGTTAAGGACATCGCTTACTGATGTAATAGAAAAAATGTTTACAACCCCATTTCTAACCAAGCGGTGACTGTTAGTAATATGACATTTGAGTGCGGCGTTCGCTACGTAAGCGGTACGTTCACGTGGCGACTCCGGCGACGTGACGACGTGGCGACATTGACCACAGACCTTGTCTGATTGGTATCGGTCCACCTTATTTGGGGTAAGCATTTAGAAATTTATTCCATACCCCTGCAATGTGTTTAGCAGCGGTATTCTAAGATTATGATCGCAATGCAAATGTTTGTCGAGTCATTGTAGTATTCATCCTAATTGTTTTATTTTTATATGGAAAGTGACCTTGTGCGCTTTGTTTGTTGCTTCTTAATGAATTTAACTTAATGCCGCAATTAGGGCTTGATAATTAATCATTAAGGGATCCTTCTATACCTAAACAATGTACCTACGTATGTTAGGATTACCGTACACATCGCCTAGGTTTTTTAATAGCACACAATATTGTAAAAGAAGTAAATCTTTAATCTTTAATGTTTATCACGACGTTACGTAGCGTGCGGAACGAGGAAAAGTCGAGCGGCGTGACTAGAGCACGCGTGTCCCCAATGATAATAAACTTAATTTATCGTTAGCTTCTTATGAACAAAATGGATAAATCCAGCGGAAATAACTTCAACCTACTTAAGCCTACCTTTGGTACAAAGATTAATGGCTAGTTTTAACTTATATTCTTCAATCGCGTGGTTAAATACTTAGTAACTTATTTAATGAGTAAAAAGTACGATAAATCAGTATTTAAATGCAATCTAGATAGACTGTTAGATTTTGCACACGTATTCGACTTCGTGGAATTATAAAAACAAAAGAAAGTAGCATATGTGTTTTTCCAGACTTTACGGAGGTCTGCTGTTATAAGTAATCAAATATCCATCCATCTAAACTTTCGCATTTATAATGTAAGATAGCCATATTCAAGGTTGCAGGTATGAAATTAAAAGAATTTTCATGTTTGATGTCAATTAACATTTTATTACAGTTCATTCCAGTGTAAACATTATGCTGTTCGCTAAAGATTATAAAAGATAATACATTCTAAGGCAGAATATGTTATACAATTTGTAAATGCTGGCAGTATGTCATAAAACTGAAAATGGAAAACACGACAACGAGGCATTTACCTTTAGTTGTTGGAATTACGAGCCATTCAGTAAAACCTGAAATATTATTGTTTATTTGTACAACAATAGTCTGAAATAGAGATAAATAACATTTTAAGTATGATGATTATAAGATTCATTGGATGACTCTTTAAATAATTTAAAGTCTACTATCAGACAGTTTCGATTTGATTTTAAAATTTACTATTTGCATTAGATAGCTCGATTATTTTAGTTTATACATAAAGCATTATTCTTTGGATTCTTTGGATAGCATTAAGCTTATATCAATTGGAGAATCGGATTATCGTTTAAATGACGCAGTGAACGTAATAAAAACGTACTCGAATTTTGATATTTGACTAATACATTAATATCGCTTAAAAGCATAAATAGACTAAGACGCTGTCCTTGCATGATTTCTTTGTTAAATACAAGGATGTTGCGTAAAGTGGAACAGATGTAAGTCAATTTGTTACGACGTTCAACAGACATAAGACTTCTTGTGGAAATATTTACAAGTTGATTCATTGTGAAGATTACTTGTTTACTTATTTTGTTAGCGAGATCTTATTCCATTAGCGTTTAGCGTCGATTAGCTTGGTCTTAGATTATAATTTGATTTTTCCGTATCTTGTTTTTATTACGTAAGTGAAAGCTTTTTTTTAATACAAATCAAAAAAGCTACAGGAACTATTTAATTACTTTTTTTATTATTTACAAACCAAGGTCAATACCATAAGGTTATAGTACATTGAAAGTAATAGACAGGTCAAATTAAAATTTACATTGAATTATAAGTGATTAAAATTAGCAACAAATTTTTATCAAAACTTTCCTTTTTTGACTACATAAAGGTTAATTAAATTAGTCCAGACAGTCTTTTATCCATCTGGGTACGTTGGAAACTTTATCAGTCTTCTAAAACAGAACAATTGAGACCGTTTCAAAATGTTTTTTTTTATGTCAAAATAAATAATTGTAATCTAAAAGAGAACAACGTCTCAAAGCTGACAATTAAAAAGGACCAATATTGTGTTATAAGTAAGAACTATCGGTGCATAAAACTTCAATGATTGCATGCAATAGTACTGTTTAAACTTTGTAATTGCATTTTTCCATTGTATATATTACCTAAACTCATTAGTTAACGTTTCTTTCTTAACGAAAATCTTTATGTAGTGTAGATACAGTAACCTTTCTTAATGATAATTACTCATGAGAGTAAAACATCATTCTGTCATTGTTCCATTCTATTTGTTCTGAAGTCTATGTCATAATGACTGCTGCGGCCAACCTTGGTGCTGATCGATCGCAAGCACATCTTCACCCCATGCTAACCTTGCTTACATAATGTTGGACATCGATTCATATTCGTTACTGTTTCCACTGTTGAACACCTGTACAAATAACTATTGTTGTCTCTATTCCTTCAAAGAGAAAGAAAGGGATGACAGTAGTTTTGAACATGCGGAAGTGGTAGTTCATGATTGCTTATCTAACCTTCTAGCAATGCAGTCTTTGTAAAAAAGATTGGGACACGATTTGATTGTACATATTCATATGCTTTTATAACAGGTGACTAATTTCTACATAACATATTCTATTTACACATTACATTATAATCTATTCCAGAATTCCTATAACAGCTCAAGTTGTATTCACAACCACATGTATAAGCCCTCTTGATGAGCGTATTCATTGCCGATTTTAGCGCTGCCAGTGCCATGGGCTAGATTGCTTCAGAGCCTCCTTTTTATAATGCCTTGGTTAACAAGATTACCTGACACTATAATTCGTTGACCTGTGGCATCTCTACCATCGCCCTGGGTCGCTCTAACTCTCGTACTGACCGTATATTCGCAGACAATATATCTACATACATATATACAATTTAATATGTGACTTCTGCCTCTGTCATTCGTGTCCTTCATAACCTGGTTGATAGAATCACAACTAACTTTATGTCCTTGACAATAGTTCAATGAAGAACATGACAATGCAGCGTATAGCGTTCCGTCCCTGAACTTGTGTTAGTTTTGTTCGCTGCATTTCGTTATTAGGAATCGTCAAGTCGACGGGAAGCGCTAGATTGCTCGCCGCCGTTATTCAAAAGGTGATTCTTGCGTCAAGGCACGTCGTTAATCATACGCTGTGCATAGATACATACGAATGTAAAGACTATTCACATGGTTGTGTTATTGCTTCCTTTGCTCTATCGGTGCGTAAAATATCGGTCTTCACTGTAATATCTCGGCCCCTCTTATTGTGTTATAAAGCAGAGATACCATTTATGGTAGAAAATTAAATTAAGTGTTGCGTAGTTTTGTACCGTATTTAAAATCTTTTTTTATTAAATTTGTAATTTATCGCAATATTCTTTATTATACCTGTTAGATTTTAATTATTCGGGTGGCGAAATAATTAAGCTGGCCTGTAATTAAGTTTTTCCTTTAAAGTTTTCGTAATTAAGAAGCCCGAGGGAAAGTCTAAATAAACAAAATCATACATGAATCGTTTCACTGAAGGTTAACTTTTAAACTAAGCCTTGTAAAATAAACATTAAAGATTTGATAAATATTTTAAGCTGTGTGCATTAATCAAAAAATTGAGAATTAAAATCAAATTTGTTTGTAACAACTTTATTTCCAAAACTTTTAAAACTCTTATAAAGGGCGTCATTGCACGAGTTAGCAACCTTCAGGTCATTACACTCTTGTTCACTTTGTGCTACTGAGACCCTACATCTATTATGTACGTTAATCTATTTACTTGTGTAAACTAACGAACAAACGCGCCCGGTGGGCGTAATTGAAACTGATTTACAATAGCGCATTAGCGCTACACTGTTAATGTCATAAAGCGTTTCAAGATCCTTGTTGAATATCCTTATGGAAGTTTTTCAAACTATAATCACAAACTGATACGCTATTTTACAATTCAGTTATAACATTGTATATTTATTATGTAACGTCACATCTGCGCGGTTAATCTTTGACCCTCGTAGAGTTGCCAGCACACTAGCGCCACTAATAAGGATATGTCGTCGCAGCGCTGACGATGTTATTAACTGGCAATTACAGGAGCGGTTAATTGGTCAGTCTACGTAATACACGGAACAGAGGGGATGGTAATAGCTCTTTTGTTGTTCGATTTCTTTGTAAGTTAAAAGCGTTTTATTGCGTAATTCTTATAAGAGCGGTGGGCCTAATGGACCTCTCAACATACGTAGCAAACAATGTTTTTGTTAGACGAATTTTCTCGAGTTCGTAAAAAACATGAAACATGACTCCATTAATGTCTTTTGAGCCTTTGTCCTGACTCAACTTTTCCGTTTCTAAATGCTTGATAAAATAAATACAACAAGATAATAATAAAACTGCGAGATAGATTTGCGTTTTTATTCTTTCACAGTCAAATGACATTGCTTGAATATTAAATAAATATTTATTCACACGATAAAAGAAGAGATTCTTTTAGCGGTCATTATGCGAATGAATTATTCCTTGCCATCGTTTGTGATATCTTTTTATAATTTCAAGAAATTAAATCCAAATCAACAGTATTAAATTAAAGAATTTATATACAGAAATAATACTAATAAACCTTAATACAATGTGGTCCTTAAATTGTGGTTTTTCTTTGACTAAAATATTTTGGAATTCTTAAAATACATTGTTGTGTAGACACTAAATGTAACCTTCACAATACCTTTAAGCCTGTTTATTTTATTACAGTGTAACGTAGCCAGTAATTTAATTAACACGGTGTAGTAGCGAAAGAGCTCGGGAAACCTTTCAGTTTATTCTACCTTGCCAGTCAGTGTACTGCTTTATAATGGTGGAAGGTAAGAAATTGTTAGAAAATTGTGTGAACAGTGTATTAATTACGCTCATGATGTAATTTACTTAATAATGTCGTTTAGTATAAGAAGTAAAACATTAAACTAAAAATGGAATAATAAAATAAATTAAGTACTCTGTCAGTTATTACTTGCACATCATTAGAATATCTAAATTGATATTTGTGTTTTTTTTAAAGTTGTACATTTTTCCAATAGCATATAAATGACTTAAGTAATAAGAACTCTTTATAATTTAAACCGTAAAGAACATTTTGTGGTTAATGTAATTTAAATTTGAATAAATATGCTCAATTCGCTATGTGATATTACTTTTGTGACTCTTTCTTTTTGTAAAAGATTAACTTTTGTCAATCAAAATCATTACACAATGTCATTTGATTTGGGTAATGTTTTAAACCAGTAACGCACTATCAGTTTTCAGTTACAATGAATAATCGAACTACACATTTAATACTGACGTGTGTTGGCTATCTAAGAACTGTCAATTAAAATTTTGCCCACAAACAGTCGAATTGTTTACTTAAACGGTCTATTGGAACTGAACGTCCGTAGCGGGCATTAAATGTAATCGAAGATTGTTCATTATAAATGAAAGAACAAAAATTTTAACTTTTTTAAATTATTTTTTAATTAATGACATGATCGTTTATTTTCAGTTGTAGATCCCGGTGTTGTGAAGTCTGGAGCTTACAAGTATGAAGATGGCACCCGATATGTAGGCGATTGGAACTCGAAAGGCCAGAAGCATGGAATGGGTCACCTATTACTCCCAGACGGGACGAGGTTCGATGGCTGCCTGGCTGGTGGCATGTGCTCCGGACTCGGCGTCATGGTATTTCCAGACGGTGCTAAGTAAGTACGAAGTTCATCTTACTAATATTATTAGTGCGAAAGTTAGTCTAAACGGCTGAACGGATCTCGATGAAATTTGGCTTAGACGTAGATGATAGTCTAGAAGCACACATAGGCTCGAGTTTATTTTTTTTTTCACGCGGCGGAGTCGCGGGAGAAAGCTAGTCATGTGATAATTGTTTCTAAAATTCAGGGTGATGTATAAGCCATTCTGCGTTTCGAAGGATCAGTGAGAGTTTAGGAGACGTAATTATAGTCCTCTTTCCATTCACAACATATTCTTTAAAGGTATGGATGGAAAGGGATTTGTCCTCATATCAGAGTGCGCGACCCTGCCTCCGTCGATTTTGCATAGACAAGGCGTCTGCAATTGCTTATTCGGAGCTGTTGCTTCACTATTGCGGCGATTACGAGTATCTCATATGCTCATAATGTTAAAAGTTGAAACTCACCCAATTTAACTAAAAGCAAAAATGCAATTCGAATTTCTTTTCAAAATCTCATCAAAATCGATTCTGTAAAGGTTACAAGAAATTAATGAATTTGATATAAACCCACAAACATCAAATAACTCTCGAAAATTATTATCCTCTTCTTTGTTAAATAAAATGATAGTCAATATCCTATAGGAAATGGCTTTTTAATAAGATATTTTCTGCCTAGTTCAAATTTTACAATTTAATTTGTAACAAAGGTGAAGTCAGTTTCCGTTACACAGAACACCTTGTATTAAATCAGTAAAATATTTTTTCTTCCCTTTGAACCATTTCTTTTTTGAACAAGGAAAAATACTTTCAAACTCGAATTTTGTGCTTCAAATAACATAAATGAAATGTGTATAATCTTTTTGCCTGAAGGAAAAAAGATACATTTCAGAAAGTACTTAATATGGGTCACACTTTGACAATTTCGACGATTTATTTATCAGTACGGCAAAATAATTAGATGAAAGCTTATATTTCTGTTGTTTTTAAAATCGTAGTGGATTTAACATATTAACAACTTTAGATACGAAGGCGAGTTTATGCAGGGCTGGTTCCACGGTCACGGAGTTTTCTGGCGAGCGGATGGAATGAAGTTCGAAGGAGAGTTCCGAGGTGGACGTGTTTGGGGTTTGGGTGAGTATAACGATCTTTATGACAAGTGGAAATAAGAACAAGGCTAATTTTCTTCATATTTTCTTAGGGTAATATTTACGGATATAAGTGTATGTTAAGTAGTCATTTTCTGTTTTCTGTATGTTTCAATATTGTTGAATAAAATGATTACAAATATAATTTTATTGGCAATATTCACTTCATTGAAACTGAAGAGAGAAATACTTTTTCTTAAGAAATGGCGCCTATGGGTTGCGGTCGTTTCCTTATTTAGCCGAATTCAGATGGCTGCTTGCTCGTTTGCCGTCTTATTATATTAAATGTAACTTAATACACGTGGAATGATTTACGAGTAAATAAATTATTTTAAGAATATAGGTATTTTAAAAAAACAATAGCGGGATTTTTATACGGAAGATTGATTAGATGGAATATAAACAAAAGTTTAAATTAGTTTTGTTTGAATTACTTCTGGGAAATTCCGTAATATTCAGCATTTTTCTTGATCCTTCCTCGAATTGAAGAAATAAAACACTTGAGATTAAAATAAAAATATTGCAGATCTTCCCTAAACTCATAACTGAATAAAAATGTTTGTTTCTTAACAAATTTAACATATACTTCTCGTTTATTATGCTTGGTCCTGACATTGCCCCAGACCGAATGGCAGAAGCAATTTAACCTGCTAAGAACTCTACTAAAGTTAAAATCTTATAATAATAATGATATTAATTTATTTATTGTCTCTTTTGCATTTCTTACCCAATACTTCATTATAATACTTATAATGTCTACACGAAGAAAACAAAGAAAAACATTACAATTAATCTTATTAAAGTCGTATTGTATTTATGAATTCCGGTGGCCACGATACAGGCATTGCCTAGTGTAGCCACCACCAGATTAACTAGAATAACTTAAGATAACAACTTTTTAAAAATTATGTGTTATGTATAATTTTAAGTTATTGTCATTTATTTGTTTTTGTACAATCTTTTTGGTTTAATAAATATTTTTTCATTTTCATTTATAAAAGAAAACAATCGTCTAATTTATCGAATTATTTTCTTTAATGTATTTAAATGTTGACGTTATCAATTTCTAGGCTTGGTAACCTTCAGTGATGGAAGCAATGGATTTCCAAGAAATGAAGGCTTCTTCCAGGACTGCAAAATGGTGCGGCGCAAACGTTGTCCCGAAGTAGTGCAGAGGGCGCAAAAGGTGGCTTACATGGCGCGGGCGCAATGCCAACAAGTGTAACAAGGACTGTTACACTTTTTGAAATAGCGTGTAAAAATATCAACATTTTACACTTCTAGTGCATGTAACATGTCTAGTTTTAGTTAGACTTTAGACAATGCGTGTAACGATTATTTTTACAATTATTTATTTGAAATGGACTTATATTACTGCCCATACTGTTTGTATTAATATGTTTTCACTTATCTCTTAAGCCCGCTAAATACGTTCTATCTGAACACTTCAGTTACAGACAATTGTCTGTATTAGACTTTGGTATAATCTTATTTCGAATTATTTAATCGACTTTCAAAACACTGATATGGAAAATATAGTACTATAGTATTTTTAGTTGAAATTCATATGAAAACGGGTCTTCAATAAACATACCATTTTGTTAATTAATATTCGTTGATATATCGTAAATTATTTTGATATACTGAAATAAATTCACGTGTACTTAATGAGCCTATTCATTGAATATGAGTTATGAAACAGAATTCAATACATTTAGGCTGAATGAATCGTGATGGCTAATTTGTTTTATTGAAGAACTCATTACAATAATTTGTTATTTTGTTATTATTGATACGAATATACAAAAGGCCTTTGATCTTATGTATTATAATTCTAAGAAACGCTGTATTTCAAATTGTCTTTTGTTAGTTTTGAAAATGCTAAAGACATATAAAATATACTTTCTTTGAGAAAATAAATAATTAAATATTTGACTATTCATTTCAAATACGTTTAAAAGAAAAGTAAACCTTTGCCTTACTCAGCAACGCGCTTGCTAATATTTCTGGAATGCTCGTTTATAACATTATTGAAAATACTATTTATTTTCTAATTGGAAATTCCTTTGGACAGTTATTAATTATTAATTTTGATAGAGTTATAATGCCACTCATTTAAGGATTTTTTTGTTGACCATACTATCGCGTTAATGCGGATATACGTTTTTGATGTCGTTACCGGCAAATGCATTTGCGGTATGATAATGACCACAACTTACTTTCAAACCTTTGATATGTGGAAAGTTATTTTGCCGTTGAGATCGTAAATAATTAACATGCATACCACATATATCTTAATATAGTTTATTAATTAATTACATTATAATGACATTTATTTTCTATTTCTTTAAATAAATTACATTTTTACTTATGAAAACAATTAAAAACTAATTCAACTTCTTACGTAGCGTGGTATCTTCATCGTCCAAGCATTGACCGTACCTCACCTCCATACATTTACTTCCCTGTAAAAGAAATAAGAATTAGTTGATTTTAAATAGTAAATTTTTTTTTTATAACATAAGGTGGCAAACGAGCAAGCAGCCAACTGAATCCACCGAAATGGAAAGCGACCGCTACCCACATACATCGGCAATTGCAGATGACTTGCCTACCCTTAAATGACGGAGGAGAAGACGCACATAAAGAGGACATTAGTTATAATAATTATCCATACTATTAAAATAAAGCGTAAGCACACACTTCTATGTTGCCTAAGATGTTAGCAATTACAGCCTATTTTTGAATAATTCTTTTTTTAATAATAATATGTTCACGCACGTCACGCTTTAGGTTACATATTTTCACGCTATTTAACTTAGGGAGTGAATATTTTCGATAATAACTCTAATGTGGGAAAGAGAGCATAAGTTGCTGTCAACATCAAGGAAGCTAGATTGCCAAGTTTTGTCATGTCATGTCATTTCGACATTTGCAATTGACAATTTGACACATGTAAACAATAAAATAATTCTATGCTGATGAAATCGCATGGAAACAGCTAGTTATAAAATAGAAACCACCGTTAACTAATCTACCTAATATTCTATATATTACAATATTAAATTCCCTTTCTTTAACATCAAATTACTAAACCTAATGAAACGCAGACCGAAGTATATTTGCCTAATTGATAAGATAAATTGCAAACACTTTTATTAATTAATTCTGTAAAAGATAATTATAAATTCTCTACTCTTTGCCATTTGTATTCTTCTGGGAACATTCGGGCTTTGCATAGTTGGAAATTATTTATAAATCGAGTACTTGCATTTGGTACAAGCATTGACTTTTAGGGGCTCCCAATGGACGAACACCCACTAATACTGGCAAACTTTAATTTGGTATACCTAATAGTAAATTTATCATAGCTGTTCCCGTGCGACTTTATCCTCATAAAAGTATGAAAATTTTATTTTATTGTTTACATGTATCAAATTATGAATTGCAAATGTCAAAATGACATGACGATGACAAACTATGGCAACCTTGCTTCCTTGATGTTGGCAGCAACTTATGGTCTTTTTCCCACATTAGGGTTTTTTTCCAAAATATTTACCCCCTAAGTTTAATGGCGTGAAAATATATAGCATAAAGCATGACGTGTGTGTAGGGCTTTTTATTAAAAAAATAATTATTCAAAAATATCCTGTTATTGCTTATATCTTAGGCAACAAAGAAGTGTGTGTTTACACTTTATTATAATGGTATAGATAGAAAATGTTAGTGCTTCCCAAAGTGATCTAGACACATCTGAATCTTAAAATTAAAAAGGTTTGTTTGAGGGAAATAATATCGTGGGTTCAATAAATGAACTAGAAATACATTTGATTAGAAAAACTAATATTTATTTATAAGAACTCTTCAAAAAACTTTCAAACTGATTGAAACTGTTAAACGTTTTTTTTTTTAAACAAACACGAGTCACATTTAAATGTAAAAAATACAGACATGAGAACTTTTTGGCAGTCGGTTAAAAAAGCTTTAAGATATTTATTTGGACAATGTCCATATAAGTGCAATCATTGTATACGAAAGCAGAAGTAACTGGTGACGTAAGGCTCGTTACAGAGTTACATAGTGCGCTTTCTCTCGGAACTTGCGCTTGCATAAGACCCGCGTAACCTATACTTATATTCAGTACAGCGCTTTTCTCATTACCGATACTCGGTTTACGTTTTGCGTAACTTGATTGCTATCTATAAAACAATTTTGATGTACTTATGCAAATTCCTCGAACGCTAAGGTATATTTTATTACATTTGTAATTGCTATTTTAATTTTCAAGTATAATAATTACTGCCCGGACTGTCTTTAACTGTCTCTCTTTATAGCTAACGATTCTATTGTTTTGAGATTTAAAGACAATCGTTATAATATTGAAATTATTTTAATATAGAGATTTATTTTTCATTTATTTGTAATCATTTCACGCGGATTTTTCGAAATAAGTATTTACTGTAATGATGCACTAATTTCCTCTGAATTCTTCATTTAATTTTCAGTTCGTTTCAATAATGTTTCAAAAAACAATACCAAAATATTCTGGCAAAATTAATTAGCATTTCCCAATAGAAATATTTCGAAGAAAATATGTAAAATGATATACCTGTCATACTCAGTACGTGGAATTTTTTGCTGTTTTGGTAAATTTTGTTTATTGATTGAAATAAATTTTATTTAACTGATAAGCAATGAGGAAATTGAATATGTTTGGTTTAAACATTTATGTTATACTTACAGTTTAATTTGTATTATCGCATACTTATATTTTTGTAGTAAACTAGCTTTTTTGCGACTTCTAAGCAACTCTTACATCTAAGCAAAATTTTATCGAAATCCTATTAAGCTCTTTTAGAGAAACGACTATGTTGATAATAAATATCCATCCATCCAAGTATCACGTTAATGTCATTGTTACACATTTTCATACTTAAGATATAGGGAATAGATAAATTATAACAAGACTACCTGAAAACTATATTTATTACTAGAACAACTAATTAGTTTTGTTTATAAATCCCTCTAATATTTATAAATCCGATTTGCGTGTATGTATGTTAGCTTCAGAGACTCAATATGCTTGAATCAAAAGTAGATCGCAGTCTTCAATAGCTTTAAGTTGATGCTAGTTTATATTAACAATAACATTTGGTATATGAAATTAAATAGTTTTGTGGTTACCTTAGCGATGTATGCTTTCATGTAGAAGTTTCCGAACAGCACGATAAACGAGATCATGTAGATAATAAGCACATAATGCATCCAAAGCGGGAACTCGCAGCCAGTACGGATGCCGTTTACTCCAAGGACGAGGGCACAAGTGAACTGAATCTGTACAAACAGGAATATATTAAGTTTTGAATGTATTAGTCAAAATTATAGACAATCCTGATATTTCGACGCAGAGAACTAAGGCAGATCGTGAATATGACGCATGCAACTGTGCTGAAATATCGAGAGCTTAAACTCAATCGCGGCAAGAAACTTGTTTCTCACGAACATTATATTTGTAAAAACCACTAATTTAAAGTTATATAGAGTTTTAACTATTTGAAACTCGCTGATTGTTATTGTACGTCAACGTGGTTACATGTTTCACCAAAACACTGTATCACTTTTTTATTTATTATTTAAAATTGCATTTCACAAACCGTGCGCTAGACTTACGTTATTAAAGAGTTCATGTATCTTTCAAAAAGTAAATGAAAATAAGCTTGAAACTGAAGTGGTTGTTTTTAAAATTCCGATTTAAAGGAAAAAAAATAATATTCGTTACATTATCTCGAAGATTTTAAATTATCAAATCAACATCGTATAACATTACATAGACTTCTTAGTTAACCAAACGTCATGAACAAAAACTTTAGCATCCAGAGAGTTATCAAGATTTGTTTGTAGAATTAATTATAAATCTGAGAAATGAATTAAATGCGGAGCGCTTTGAAACTACTCCGACATGGGTCTGTTTTCGAATTCAGTGAACCACTGATGTTACGCTTTCAATCATTATTTTTAAATCTAATTCAGTGAATAGGTATGTCATATGAAAAGAGAACTCTAAGGAAATCTTTTACTAACACTTCATGAGTTTCATTTCCTATCATAAAATCCGCCTTTTGAACGACTTTACTAGAAATAGAACACAATAAATTGAATCGTAAAAGTCTCAAAGATTTGTGTAGCGGAATTTTATTTTCCATTTTGCAATCGTTTTAATCCACTTAAATAATTGCAAAGATGTCTTAATAGACTTCTAAGAGCTCCCGCAGACTGACTTTTTTATCGGTCGATAAATTGATCGGATTTGACTGGCAAATCAAAATCACACAATAATTGGTACACATTCAAACATGTTCATCAATAATCTTCAATTTAAGTCCCTTTGTCTTTACCACGCTTTTCTTATAAGGAGAGGATGGAAAGGGGAAGTGGATTTGACGGTGGAGGAGATGCATAGGAAGGGGCAATATCCTCTTTATGTGCGTCTCCTCCTCCGTCGGATAAGGGTAGGCAACGCATATGCGATCGCGGATGTCTATGGGCAGCGGTCGCTTCGCCATTTTGGCGGATTCAGGTGGCCGCTTGCTCGTTTGCTACCTTATGTTATAAAAAAAAAGTCTATAGTCTATTTATGTATATACAGGGGATCTTAAATTGAAGATAAAGATTTTTTCTCTCAATCCAAAGTTCCTTTCGATATGCAAATAATAAACATCCAAAAACCTTACTGGCATACATTAATAACCGTTCAAAGCATATTATTTAATTTTTAACGACTTCTTTTTATGAATTTAATCAATAATTTACCGAAGTATTATGTAAATGTAAAAAAGAGATAACAACCGTTTCAAGGTCAAAAGAATCTTGAAGTCTTAAATTGTGATGACGTACAAAACAACTGAGTTATTAAAAAAGCTAAACTTTTAGTTTCACATACCAGCTGTAAAATAGTGAGGTATTTCTTCCACCATAGGTATTTGCTGACGGAAGGTCCGAATACTGAAAGGCCGTAGTAAGTATACATCAGTACGTGGATGCCGCTGTTTACCATCGCGGGGAGGAATGCTGAAAGAAATGCGAATAAAAAATATTTGTGAAAATTATGAATCGCAGAATTATTGTCCCGATATTTTTGATCAAAGTAATTCTGTAGCAATACGATTTAGTTTGACTTTGGAAAAAAAATGTTATAAATAGTTATTTTACACTAGCGTACGCTAGCGATTCCGTCTGCGTGAAATAAAAAAAAACAAATAATCCTCTAACTCTATACCAAATTTCATCAAAATCCGTTCAACCGTCTAGGCTACAAACTCTAACAAACATCCATTCATCGATCCAAACTTTCGCATTTATAATATTAGTAAGCAGGTTAAATTTAACTTACTAACAGCTGAATACTCAAAAGATTCTTCCACACATCGCTTCGTTAGCACTGCTTATTATCTGATAGGTGCCGAAGTTTTAATGGAATTTTGAGATTTAAGTGTGGTCTTATCTTTTCAGACGCTGTTACATAAATATTGTCTCAGTATTGGCAGTAAGACATATAAGTATATTACTATTAGAATCTTAGATAATATTTAAGTACAGTTCAATTCAGAAGCCAGTAAAGCTCTAAATTAATTACGGTAGATATTCTCAGCTTTGCTCAGTTCCGTAGCACCCATTTTACTGGCTTTAATATTCCCGCATTCTATTTCTATTCTAAATAAAAATCTTCATATTTAATTTAATGATGTAATATAAATTTGTAGAATTACTAAAGTAGTTACGTTAAAACTTTATTTAATTACAAGCTGTTCCCGTGCGACTTCATCCGCATAAAATTATGAAAATTTTATTTTATTGTTTACATTTGTCAATTTATCAATTGCAAATGTCAAAATAACATGACATGATGACAAACCATGGAAATGTTACTTCCTTGATGTTGGCAGCTTGTAGCTTATGATCTTATTCCCACATTGGGGTTTTTATCCATTTTATTTATCCTCTAAGTTATATAGAAAATATATAGCCTTAAGCGTGCCGTAAGTGTAGGGCTTTTTATTAAAGATATGACTATTAAAATTTGGTGTGATTGCCGACATCTTACTTACAAGTAGTATGTGTTTACGCTTTATGATATTAGTGAAGAAATATTGACATAGATATGACTTACTTGACCCACTTGGTACCCATTTAATGCCAATCCACCAAAAACTGAACATTGTAGAGTGGTGATAAACATGAAGGAACGTTAGCTGTTCATCCTTCTTTCTTAAAATAAAGAAGAACGTGTCACAGAATTCTAGAAGCTTCGAGAAGTAGTACCACCAAACTGCGTCTGCTATCTAAAAATAACAAGGTACAGGAAGTGTAAATGACAATTACAAAGACAGGTTAGTGAACGCCGAAAAAAGATAATCTCTTGAAGGGCTCAATAGACTATTGTTTCGAGTTCTTAATATTTTCAAAGGTACAAAATAAACCAATAAATATTTACTTTAACAATTATTCGCAATACTACGCAGATTGGATTATAAAAAGCAACAGACTAACAAGGTATAAAATAAATTTGCACTTTATGTAAATGCTTTATCTACATACTAGCTGTTTCCGTGCGGCTTCATCCGCATGAAATTATGAAAATTTTATTTTATTGTTTACATTTATCAAATTATCAATAGCAAATGTCAAAATGACATGACATGACAACCTTGGCATTCTTGCTTTCTTGATGTTGGCAGCAACTTATTGTCTCTTTCCCACAGGGTTTTTATCCAAAATATTTACCCCTTAAGTTTAATGGCGTGAAAATATATAGCCTAAAGCGTGAAGTAAGTGTAGGGCAATTTCTTAAAAAAGGAAATTTTCAAAAATATGCTGCAATTGCTGACATCTTAGGCAACAAAGAAGTGTGTGTTTACGCTTTATTATAATAGTATAGATTTACTCCCGGAGTTTATAGTGCCCGCTCTATTGTTATTTGTAAGCTGCTTATATTAATAGTTTTTATTAAATTCCATAAGCCAAAGGCTTAGTCCGTATCGGTCTGTTTTAGTTTTACTTCTAATCTAGTCTAGATTTTGTTGTACTTAATCATTAAAAAGTTATGTCTGTATTTAAAAAATGTTAATAATTTTATTATTTTAGTCCCTTTCCCTTTCCATTCTTTTGTTATAAGGAAAGGTGCATTTGATGATGGAGAATATGCATGGGAAGGAGAAATATCCTCTAAAATCACTTTCAATCGAAGTCTCTAAAAAAATAATTGGAATTAGAGGATGCATAAAAAGTATCTACATTTTACAAGTAGATAAAATTAGGGATACATTAGGTAGCAATAAGGTCCTTTATAAAGAATTTCGATTTCACAAAAGTTTAAGTTTCAAATAAATTCATTAATTCGAATTATAGGATTACCAAAACCAAAAATTTATATAATAAAAATAATATTGCTTACTTGTAATTCATCGGGATCATATTTTTGTCGACAAGGCTCACATATGTAGCTATACCTCAATCTAAATGATGCAGTAAGTAACCTAACTGCGATATACGCGTTAAGGGCGGCCATCGCCAAGTTGTAGGGTACAAGTAGCCACGTCAATTGGAACGGTTGTCGATTCTTCATTAACTTAGGGCCAATCCACACGATAAATAGGTATAGAAGTGTGTACAATACTGTTGGTAATGGAGAGTCCACGAGTGGCCATCCTTTCGTTCTGTTATCTGCAAATTTAATTAAAATATTTTAATAATTAAATATTAAATTTATGTAATTACTATATTGACATCATTAATTTTAGGAATATAGATTTGTGTTTAGAGCAAGGTTTTTACCCTAAATAAGTAAGGAAAAATATCACGTGCAAATGAATGAAAATTCTTATATATATAAAAAAAGAAAACATATATATATATGTCATGTCATAGCCGTCGATTCTCTGAAGTAATCAAAAGCTTTTTCCTTTTTATACAACTTCCTATTTATTCAATATTTGATCCAAGCAATTTCTCCGGACAATATTCCTAATAATTGAATTTTTCCCCACAGATTTTTATGTTTGCAAACGATTTTGTGCTAACTCAATTTAAAAAATTACAAAACAAATAAAAAACTATAAAAAACTAGGTGTTAATAATAAAATATTATAATAAGTGACGTAATATTAAGAGCTCACGCACACATTTGACTAAACTATTGCACAACTGTTTAGTCTCGCTTTGATTCCTGTGAGCTTACATGGTGCGCACACTACTCCATTTTTAGCTGTGCAAATAAACAGTGGAATGGTTATCGAAACAATCGACAATCGCATAACAATTGTGAGATAGTTTATTCAAAAGTGTGCACCCGCTTTATGTTATTATTTAATTGTTATGTGTCCGCTATATTCGGTAGCGAAGTATGTTTAAATTTCGCCTTCCTACTATACAGGTGGATGCAGGTAACTGTGCTCATTTTATTTCTCCCGCACAACCGTCTTACGGCACAATTATAATCTCGATATATGAATAGGATGAAGATGCAACCATCTTTATTATGTTAATGTTTTTTTTTATGTATTATTAATTAATTTACCTGAAAGTGATAGTGTCCATAAGTAATAATCATATGTATCTTTTATCACAGTTTGTGTTGAATTTACTAACATTGTAGCCATTCTAGGATTTTTTTTTCGTGGTCAGGATATTATCTGAAAAAAAAAAACAGTTTAATGATCTGAAGATCTTTAGTTTAAACATTAAACATACTGTACACTTGATCACGGTCTTTAACAATAATCATCTATATCTATACTAATAAAGCATAAACACGCACTTTTTTTGCCTAACATGTCTGCAATTACAGCATATTTTTGAATAATACCCTTTATAAAAAGCATTACACTTGCGACACGCTTTAGGCTACATATTTTCACACTATTAAACTTAGGAGTTATATATTTTGAATAGAAACCCTAATTGCCAACATTAGGTAAGCAAGATTTTTATGGTAAAGGTAATTTTGACAATTGTAAACAACAAAATAAAGCTTTTATAATTTCATGCGGATGAAGCCGCACGCGGACAGATAGTTACTAAGAAAGTCAATTTTGCTATTGACTTCCACACTGTTATTTGACTAACGAGGGTAATATTCCTCGAATTCTATAGAGGCAAAATTACTTAACTTTCTTTAATGTCCGATCACGTTGTTTGTTTCATTTAATATTTACTGTAGACGATACATTAATAAGAATGCAATAAATTCTGCATATTAAAATACGAACGATGTCGAAGAATATTCATGACGAAACTGACAAACGTTTAACGCGAGAACAGAACCATTTATCTAGTAATGCGACATAAGCGCCAATAGCGTAACAGAGGTACAGATTTCTGGTCACGTGGTCGAGGATTCGAATCCCGCCATTCGACTATTGTGCTCCATATCCCCTTGCACAAGCTTAGAGCTTACTTGAAATGGAACAAAAAATAGTGAATTAACAATAATCTACCAGTATTAAAAAAATGACTTAAACCAACGTTTTTTGTCAGAGTACATACGTTTTCCGCATTTTAGGCGAGCGATATCTATCCTAATATTATAAAGAGGAAAGACTTGTATTTTTCTGTGTATTGAAATGACTCAAAAACTACTGGACCGATTTCAAATTCTTTCACCATTAGAAAGCTACGTCAACAAAGAGTAACATAGGCTATTTGATTATTTTTTAATTTCACGCAGTCGAAGATGCGAGTAATAGTTAGTTTTTGATATTCTTGGACCGAGGATTGAAGCGGAGAGACCGTTTTATGCTATTTTGTCGAACATCGTAGTCGGGTGCCTAAAGAGCACTAATACTTGTCAGACCTATTTTACGAGACTTGATAGTATGTAGAAAGTACTTTTCCTATCATTGGAGTTGTTTATTATCGTTATAATAAAATTTGCTGAATCATCGGTGAAAGTAAAAACTGTAACATTATTACGTAGTACTCTTGATATATTTTAATATTGTATTTCGATCTTCGTATTTATTCTTGTCCTTAAATTTTAATTTATTAACATCTTTAGATTAACGAATGTTTTAATTTTAAATCCGTTCATATCTCAGTAAGAATACTGTATCTGATAAATCCCAAACTGAAGTGAATTTCAGTTCGGGTTTTTTTTAGGATTTTGTTTTAAATTAAAAGTTCCGAGTATTCTTACAAGATTGTAAATCTATTTATGCTTTTTCATTGTAACGCTAAGTAATTCTAGTTTATGGTTTATTAACTTGGACATAATAGTGTTATTTAAAGTGTTAACTATTGATTTTCCTATTTACGTTTGTACCAAGGCCAGAGTTACAATGCAAAGTAAACTTCAAGTACCATATGTAACATTGGTACTAAAACAACTTTGTATAACTTTGTTATATTGTTTTTTAAAAATAATATATTGTGTTAATACGCATACACTTCAGTTTCTAGTCTAAATATTTATTCAAAAATATACTGTTATTGCTGAAATTTACACACATAATAAAATTGGAGTGTCTGTGACATCAGAAGAAAAATTTCATATTTCGGAAAGGTGATGTATTTGCCTTACTGATAGCGAAAATCGCATATATTTTTTTTATCTGTCTGTCTGCAAGCAGAGTTTATTCCGGGTAATCTCCGAAACGGCTGAAGTTCGACCGGATTTTCACTCAATGGTAACTGATATAGACGGTATATTATAGACTACTTTTTTGTCTTAATTTTGCGTGGACGAAGTCGCGGGCAACAGTACTAAATAACTAAGAAGAGTGTACGCAGTATTGATGTAGAATATAGGTTAATGTATTCGATATGAAAGTGTTTGCCTGAGGGGAATTGTACTACTTTACTAAACACAGGTGTGCAATATTACGTGGATGTAAATTTCGCTTTTAAGTTCATGTTCACAGTACTAAGAACATCAATTTTCAATGACACTTTATTATTTATTCCAGTTTTACAACTTACTTTTAAACTAGCATGCTACATTTTACTATTTACAGATATAAGACTAGCTGTTCCCGTGCGACTTCATCCGCACGAAATTATGAAAAAAAATTATTTAATGTTTACATTTGTCAAATTACAAATGTCAAAATGACATAACATGATGACAACCTTGCTTTCTTGATGTTGGCAACAACTTATGGTCTCTTTCCCACATTAGGGTTTTTATCAAAATTTTTATATCCTAAGTTTAATGGCGTGAAAATATATAGCCTAAAGCCTGACGTAAGTGTAGGGCTTTTTATTAAAAAAAGAATTATCCAAAAATATGCTGTAATTGCTGAGATCTTAGGCAACAAAGAAGTGAATATTTACGCTTTATTATAATAGTATAGATAAGTAGACAATCGTTTTTACTGTTATAAATTTTAGTATCTTAAGGGACTTTCATTTATAAATATGGAGAAACTATTCAACGATTTCTCTCGTCGATTGCATTTTAAAATATATTCATTGTCAGTCAAATATATTGAGTTCAAGCTTTTCTAACAAAGAGATAAAAGTCTTTTGTAGTTAGTACATCTCAATGGTCATTCAATGAAGAGAAAGTGATGGTGTACGGAGGTTTGCGTGCGCGAGGGACTGCGCGACCCTCTGCAACACGTACCGCTCTGTGACGGTCGTGTCCGCAAATACATTTATAAACTAAGGCATTTGACCCAGTAATAAAAGATATTAAATTGCAATATCTAAGATCACTGTCTTCACGATAACGTTTCGTTTTATCATTGATGACATTTGTAGAATTATTTTTATAAAAGTCCAATTTAATAAAATATATCTGATTTATTTAAATCGAGCATATATTTGAATTGAGCATTTTTATTTACAAAAAGTTGTTTATTATGATATTTTCTATCTTTTGCAAGATAAATATTATTCAGAATTCGAATCAAACATTCGCTTTCCACGTAAATTAAACTCCGTCAACACTTTAACAAAACCATCTTAATCCAATTATCAGTGCTGTTTCCGATCCGCTTAAGTATTCATTGCTTGTTTGTTTTGGAAACGCAGTCGTGCGGATTCAAAATTTTGTTTGAAACGGTTATACAGATGCTTTTAGCCCCTTCAAGTTGTTTTAAGGAGCGTGTTAAATAAATAAGCCTCAATATAGCTGCAAATCATCACAAAATTAAATTTAACTAATAAATACAATTAAACAAATTGGAATAACTGTAGGTAATGTCGAAAAAAATCGAATCTTTTTAAAACTAAATAAATACTATGCTAAAAAGCTCAATTAATCCAATCAAAACTTTATAAACGAAAGGCTTTTTACGTAACTGTCTTGATTTAATTAGGAAAGAATTGCTTTTAAATCTACGACTACCCATTAGTTAAGATTCTTTAGTTTTAAATGCATTATGTAGAATCGAGAGGTACTTAAGAATTGAAGTAAAATTTTCCCCTTTGTGAAAATGGACCTGTTACATTTTAACTTATTTTATAAAGAAGCTTTAGATTTTTTGAGATCGTCATTTTTTACACAAGCTTTTGCTCGCGACATCCCTGTGGCATTAAAAAAAACAAGAGACAGTAGCCTATGCGTTCTTCCAGATTATGCTCTATATCTATGCAAAATTTCATAAAGAACCGTTCAGCAATTTAAGCTACAAACTCTAACAAACAGCCATCTATCACTTTCGCATATATAATTATTAATAGTGCTGTACTTAAAGATATTTGCTCCAAATATCGTAATTGTTCATGAAAACGTTATTAACTTAACTAAGTTTCTCTACATATCTGCTAGTTTTACTTACCGGATGGCAGTAACTCAAACCCTATTTGAGTAATTCAATTACTTTTACAATTTAGTAAGCTTAGTATGATTTTGTTATAGTGCCTCATTATGTTGTTGTTTTAAATGACGGTTATTGAACTATAATAGGTATATGCAACATTTTAATTTTGATATTTGTATTAAAACTTGAAAACGTTTTTGTCATTTTTAATAAAAAAAATAGTAACAGTGGTAGAGCCCGCTTTAACATCTTCGCACGAATGGGCCGGCTCGCCCGGTGTTATACC